>NC_056749.1:534002976-534292976 GCF_019279795.1 Protopterus annectens | reverse complement strand
TGTAATCCCGAGACCAAATACCTGAAAGACAAGAAGACAGACGGACCACAAGCGCGAAA
Organism: Protopterus annectens; assembly: GCF_019279795.1. Lineage (NCBI taxonomy): Eukaryota > Metazoa > Chordata > Ceratodontiformes > Protopteridae > Protopterus > Protopterus annectens. Next base: position 534,292,917 of record NC_056749.1, on the reverse strand, counting down.
TTCAAAATCGTGATCAACACACATACAGTACACACACACACATAGTGTCTCCCCAAACAAATAATCCTACACTATAGTTAAATAGGGGGGCTGCACCCCCCCGCCCCCAGGCTTTTAACACCTACCTCCCACTTTTCTCAACCTCTACACCCTCTAAAATGACTACACCAACTAGCCCCCACAAAATATATTTAATTATTTGGGTCTTTTTAATACCTCCTCTAACAATCACCTATCTCTATACCTCCTATGAACATTCACTCCACTATACTCTTCCCTTCCCATTAAAACACACCTCAATACCAACAATACCTTTCTCTCACAACCTCCTAAACCTCATTTTCAAACCCAACTACCTACTAGCTAAATATCACAGACTACAACACATTAAATACTCTAACCTAAAAACTAGAAAACTATTTGACTTCTATTGTAAACTGCAACAGCCTAACCTTTTAACACTCCCCCACTCACTATTAGATGGAGACATTCACCCCAAACCTGGCCCAATCTATTCCCCTATTACTGCAAACAACAAACAAAACATGACTAAAATCCAAGCACCTAACATACCTACCAACTCACTCTCAATAGCACATCTAAACATACGTAGTATTTGCAATAAAATTGCACAGGTACAAGCCCTATTACAATCTCAACCATTTGATATGCTATGTTTATCAGAAATATGGCTAAAACCCACCATTAAAGATAATGAAATTACCCCACCTGCCTACAATATCTTCAGACTTGACCGTACTTCCAAAAAGGGAGGGGGTGTGGCAATCCTCTATAAAACAGAGCTACAAGTCAGCACCTTACATCCTAACTTACCTATAGACTCTTCTGCAGAAATAATTATCTGTAAACTTCAGGTAAACACAAGTAAAACCATAAATATTATCTGTGTTTATCTTCCCCCAGGAAATAACAGCAATATACCAGAGCATATCCTCAACTGGCTTTCTATTAATCTCCCGCAAGAAACCATGGTCCTCGGCGACTTTAATATAGATTGGAATTCCTGTACTAATACTAATCCCTCTACCCACATTAACCTGTATGGCTTCTCACAACTTATAAACTCCCCTACCAGAACTAATAGACTCAATAACAAAGAAAGTACCTTGGATTGGATACTTACTAATAATCCTCAGCAATCCTACACAACAGGAACCCTTCCAGATGATATAAGTGACCACTCACTTACATATATTATCAGACATAAAACCAACATCATATTCCTTAACACTCTCAGAACAATACGCTCTAAAAAGGAATTTAACCCAGAACTTTTCCAAACAGAACTAAAACAATGTAATTGGATACCATTAAAATATCTCCCTCTAAATGAAGCAGTGGAATACTTTAACTCCACATTCTTAGCCACCCTGGATCACCACGCTCCAATTCGCTCTATTAGAATTAAAGCTAAACCAGCCCCTTGGCTCACTAACAATACTAAACAAAAAATCCAACTTAGAAACAAATCCTGGGCAAAATGGCATACAACTAAGAATGCAACAGACCGCCAAACCTTTAGAGAACATAGAAACAATACAAAAAAGCCATACTTCTAGACAAAAAGAATTATTATCTTCAGCTACAACAAACCTCTCTCAAAGAACCCAAAAAATTTTGGACTTCTATTAATAATCTTCTTTACCCAGGCCAACTAATAACACCTAACCCACTAGGCTCTAACCCTGAGAATCCCACACAAACAGCAAATTCCTTTAACTCTTTCTTCACTGATACCATCCAAACTCTAGCTAGCCACCTATCTCCTAACACATCTAATCTGACCACTTCCTCTACAAATCCACCTCCTCTATTTCACCTCCAACCAGTATCTACCTCCTACATTTCCTCTCTTCTACATAAGTTAAAACCTACCACCCCCTCAGCTGACAAACTCCCAGCAGAATTCTTGCAAAAAGGAGCTAAAGCCATTGCCTACCCTATTTCTATTCTGATAAATAGAACAATAAGTGAAGGAACTGTCCCTTCAATATGGAAAATTTCACACATCATCCCACTACACAAAGGTGGGAGCTCCAATGACATTTCTAACTTTCGCCCCATAGCTTTACTTTCCCCTATCGCAAAATTATGGAAAAATGCATCCATAAACAACTACTCAACCACCTTTTCCAGAACAACCTACTCGCTAACTGTCAACATGGCTTCAGACCATTCCATAGTACCACCACTACACTGCTATCATTCACAAACAGCATCAACAATAATCGTAACAATAATTGTTTTTCATCTGCAGTCTTCATTGACCTATCCAAAGCTTTTGACATGGTTAACCACCAACTACTACTCTATACACTGAATGCTCTCTCACTCGATCCTCTTGCCTTGAACTGGTTTACATCTTACCTTGATAATCGTCACCAGGCTGTACTCTGGAAAAATAAACTATCCGATCACCTTCCTATCTCTCTCGGTGTCCCTCAAGGATCTATATTAGGCCCACTCTTATTTTCCATCTTCATTAATGACCTGCAAACAGCCATTCCTTACTCCTCCTGCATTCAATATGCAGATGATTCTACCATAATCTGCTCAGCCTCTTCTCAAACTGAACTACAGTCTCTTACCCAAAAAGCATTCAACACTGTTGAACTATGGTTTTTTCAACGCTGCCTCCTTCTGAATCCCAAAAAAACTAAACTGCTACTCTTCTCACCAACCCAAAAGTCCACATCTTTACCTTTCAGTCTCACTTCTAGCAGTGGTACTCTTATCTCTCCTGACCCTACCACTAAACTTCTAGGAATAACAATAGACAACAATCTAAACTTTGATACTCACATAAACACTACAATAAAGTCAGTCAACAAAAAACTGGGATCCCTCTATAGAATTAAACCTTATCTTACACCAGCAGCTAAGACTGCTATAGCCAGAACCCACCTAATATCCATCCTGCTTTACGCCTCTCCCATTTATACTAATCTCTCAAAGAACAACATCAGGAAACTAACTACTTCCTATAATAATATTGCTAGATTTGCTACAGGCTCTCCTTACAGAACCCATCACTGTCTAAATCTTAAACAATTAAACTGGCTTGAATTTCTTAATCAGCTTCAATATCACCAGCTTATAATAGCCCATAAGACTCTTTATCTACCTAACAATATCCCAGTACTCTCTAGCCTCATTACACCTTATAAAAACCTCAAATCTCTACGCTCCTCTAACAAACTACTGATCAATACTACTAAATCCAACAACACAGCAGGTGAGTCTTTGTTCTCTAACTCTGTAGGAAAACTTTGGAATAAACTTCCCTCTGAAATCACATCTCAAACTTCTCTCTCACTTTTCAAAAGGAATTTGAAACTCTACCTTAACAATCATTGGCTATGTACCTGTACTAACCCTGACTAAATCTTCTCATATTCACTTATCCCACCTCATCCCTTACTAGCTCCCTTTTATGTATCAATAAACTACATTATTGCATATATCTTACAAGTATATATCTACATCATACCTCAGTCTCTTACAAAATGACCATGTTAATTCTACTCTGTACCTTACAAAATGACCATGGTAACACCAATTTGTACTATTGAATAAAAAAAAAAAAAAACTTTTTTGTAATATTGCTATCTCTATTATCTGTATAACTCCTGTTTTTAACTTTGTAAAGAAAATCTGTATTATTCTTGGAGCTTTTCTCCCCGGGCCTCTACTGAAAATGAACATGTCTCCAGCTAGACTAGCCCAGTCAACAAATGTAAAATAAATAAATAAATAAATAAATATTCTAACTCCGAGATCGCACAAACGCACACACAAGACAAACTCACACCCACACATTACAGTCCCACACACACACACACACACACACACACACACACACACACACACACACACACACACAACATTCACAACACACATTAACACACACTTAAGCCCCTCACAAACACACTTACACACAGATACTTACTTGAACCGCAACACCAGAAGCACTAACTCAATATCCCTTAACAACGGGATTTTGAATTTCGTGCTTCTGGTCTTTCGGTAATGTGTGGTATCGGGCTTCTGGTCTCGGTAATTTGGGCGTCGGGATACTAAATGTTCGGTATTTCGTAGGGGACCCATATATATATACATATATACATATATATATATATATTTTTTTTTTTTTGTCCCAATTTCACTTGCACTTCAATAGTTCTGAGAATCACATTTATGATTTTTGAGCATTTAGCAGGTGTCCGTTTATGTTATGAGAAATGGTATTGAATGTCTGATTCTGAACTCTGGCTCTCAGTATCTTAGCGCAAGAATAAATGACAAAGTCAAAAGCAATCAAAGTTCCCAAATCACAGACATGTTTTAAATATGAGTACTGTTAGATTAGAAATTTGATTTATGATATTTCAAACATTCCTGTTTTATTTTCTGAATAAGAAGATGATAACCATAATGTTTATTGTAATTTACTGATTGTGATCCCCTACCTTCTGGCAGAATATCAGTCAGTTTTGAGACATTTTTTAGAACTTTGAGGCAAACTCAGAAGTATTTTTGAAAGTCAAAAAACTTTGAGGTATGCATTGTGAACTAATAATTCAAAATTTAAAGACTAGAGGAGTAATCAACTGAAGAAAATTGTTTTAAAGAAAGTTTGATCAAGATACCATCATGTTCACTCTGATGTTGTCAGTCTTCATTCTCTCCTCACAAATGGGTTCAGATTCAGCCTGCCGGATCCAACTCAGCTGATGCTACAGCCCACAGCCACCAGATCTCTTAAACTTCTCCCTTACTCACAATGTAGCCTGCCGACTACCTCAGATCTCGTTTGCCGCTTCTAGCTAATAGACGTGGTCTACCTGCTTGTCTCGAGCTGTATTAGATAAGTAAAGTTTTTTCTTTGAATTTCTATTATTGAACATTTTTTCCTAGCTTACCTTGTAACTTTTCAGTCTTTACTGTTTGTGGTTTATGATCTTCTTTCTTCTGTATTCTGTCTTGCTCTTATGACTTTGTTGTATTTCTGACATACCATTGTTGGTATTTCCTTGTTTCTCTTCTCCTTTATTGTACTTGAGGGTTGTCATTTTTTCCTCTGCTTTTCTTCAGTCTCCTTTCATACTTGGTACTATTAGATACTATAGTTAGTATCTCCCTCCTTCTTATGACTTGGTCGTACTTCTTCATACCATTGGTAGTATTCTTTCTCCTTCCTTCAGCCTGGAAAAAAAAAAAGAGGTTACTATTTTCACTCCTTATCTATTGAATATTGATGTACAGTTATTGTGGAAATATATTTTACACGATGAGTGACAAACCTGCAGGTTTGAAGAAATGTGCCAAATGTGGACATAAGTTGCCTATCTTGGATGCACACTCACTTTGTGTGTACTGCCTGGGTCCATTACATTTACAGGAAGATTGCTCTCGATTTGTCATGGATTTAATCCGTGAGCTTTAACTGAACATAAAAATAATTTGATATTAAAATGTCTCCTTACTTCCTCCTTTGGAGAAGCCATATCCCAATCACCAAAGTCAAAGCATTCCACTTCATCAAAATCTTCCTCGGATTCTTCATGGAAATGGAGTGCTAAACATCTGGTCTGAACCCTGAATCAGAAAAAGATGAAACTTTTGGATCCAACTATTCCTTTGGATCCTACAACTTCTAAAAAGAATATTTTAATTCCAGCACAATCCAAGTCAAATCAGACAGAATCTTCGGATCAGACAGCCTTCGGAAACTGTATATTGTCTTTGTGCTAGATATTCTCTGTCAGTTGACCCAGTACCAGACAAGCTTCCATCTCCTCTTTTGCAGAGACCAGTATCCCTCTCCATTTACTCTACTCGTTCTTCCAGAAGTCTCACAGAAAAAAGATGTGGAGAGAGTGGTGAGGAAGATTCTCTCGGCTTAGGGGCAGATTGGTCTTCACTTGGCATCTACCACAACCTTCCACCACACCACCCCTGCAAGTTCCTCCTCCAACACCATCTGTTGTCTTAGAGTGTCAGGATCCCATTCATCCAGATCCGCCAGTCTCAGATCCAAAAATCTCAGTATCCTTGGATTCGACATCTTCTCTGAGACCTCCTATCTTTTCTGATAAGGAGAGCTCTCAGAGCCAAAGCCTGTCTGCCAGGTCTGGGGTATAGCAATTGACTCCAAAGTTTTTGGATCCTTCTCTGTTCATCTGCACCTTGGCACCAGACAGTTCAGTTCTGGCTTCCTCCTCAGGGGTGGTGCTGAAGGATCAGAGAGAGTGGACAATTCAGAAACCCGGTTTCTCAGATCAGAGCCTCTCTCTGGCTCTTTCAAGCAATGCCTTCTAGACTGCAAAGAGAGGGTTTGCTGCCTTGGCAGCCCTGATAGAGCCTTCCCCCTCGGATCCTACCATTTATTCCATTATGCCTTAGCATCTGGAGCCTCAACTACTCTCTCCAATGGGCCATCCTGTACCAAAACCTCAGGTTTACGCTCAGGGAATTTTGAATTCATCTTCTGAGACATCTCCATAACATCCCATTGAGGAAGTACCCAAGAAAAGAATGTGCAAGAGGAAACACCTAGACTCCCCACAGGAGTCCATTACTGAAGACATGGATTTCAACGAAGGCGAAGGGTCTCCACGGTCACCTCCTGAAGATGCTCCCTTCGGAGACATACTAGAAATCCTGAAGCAGAGAGGTGGCTGGACATCCTCCAACACTATGCTGGAGGAATATGTTCACCTAGAGGCTTTTGGTACAGGAACCTTTACTTCCTGGATGACTCCACCCACTGATGAGCTCATGGATATGATCTCTAGGTGGACATGGAAGGAGCCTGACTCCATAGAACCAGTATCTTGGAGACCGGCCAGAATTATGGCACCATCTGTGGATAGACAGTTTTGGGGGAAAAATGCTCCAGTTGATGCCATGGTTGTTGCTGCAGCCACAAAGAAGGGACTAGCCGATGAGAGTTCCACTGTCCATCCCCCCAACAGGAAGTTGTGGGTGATGGACAGACTGGAGAAGTGTGCCTTTGTAACTTTTGCATTATTATCACTGAACTATCTGGCACATTTTGTTAGAGTTCAGAGAGATTTGACCAAAGAGTTATCAAATACTCTCTCAGGAACCATATCTGCAGAGGTTAGGGATTCAGTAACTTCTCAGTTGGCAAACGTACGGGCTATTTCCAATAGTTGTATGATGTTAATTTCCAGCATAGTGGAAGGAACCTCAAGACCTGCAGGTTCAGGCATTTCCATGAGGAGGCATGCCTGGATGTGCTTATGCAACTTTGCGGAACCATTCAAGTCCAATTTCATCAATGTTCCTTTTGACAGAACAACCCTTTTTGGTCCTAAAGTTAAAGAAATGCTCTCCAGGTGTGAGAAAGATGGTAAGAACTTGTCTATCATGGGCATATGTTTTTTGGCCTTCCAGAGATCCTTCTCCAGGAATCAATGGAGTGGCCGGAAAATGTGGTTCAAAAAATCCCAAGGTTCATTCCATAACACACGTGGAGGGAGTACCCCTAGAGGCAGATGGGGAACTTCAATGGACATTATCACCCTAGTGGCAGTGGTGTCCTACAAAACCAGGGTTCACAAGAATCTTTCTTAGATAAACCCTACTAGTGTTTCTGAACAGAGGCCCGACTGTGCACCTCTGGAGACAGTCAGGGGAAGGTTGTATCTGCAACAGAGAGCCTGGCTAGAATTAACAAAAAATACTTGGGTGCAGAGGATTATATCCAAGGGTTATATAATACCATTTTCCATTCCACCCCCAATTCCCAGGAAAATACCCAATATTCCACCCAGTGAGAGGGCTCAAGCAGTAATTCAGATTTGAAAGCTGCTAGAAAAAAAGTCATTCAAGAGGTCCCACCAGACAAGATAGGATCCAGAACTTACTCAAGGTAGGTTCTTTTTAGTACTAAAAAAGACGGGACTGGAGATCAGTTTTCAATCTCACAGATCTAAACAAACCTGTTCAGTGAACCAAGTTCCGGATGGTCACGGTTCAGTCCATTCTCCCCTTTCAGGGTAAGGATGACTGGGTGTGCTCAGTAGAGCTCCAGCATGCCTACCATCACATAAAAATTAACAGGCAGTCCAGGAAGTACCTATACTTTTGGCTGGGAGCCAGTCATTACCAATTCAGAGTATTACCCTTTAGTCTCACCACAGCTTCCAGGGTATTTACCCAATGCATAGCAGTAGTAGCAGCATACCTCAGACTGCAAGAATTCTGTATGTTTCCCTACCTGGACGACTGGATCATTTCCACTCTGACCAGGCATCAACTCATGCAGGCAAGAGATCAGGTTCTCTACGACTGTACTCTCCTGGGAATAACCGTAAACTACAACAAATCACTACTTCAACCAACTCTGACTAGAATTTATAGGAGCACTGCTTAACAAAAAGATGGCCATTGCTTCCCTTCCACCTCACTGAGTTCTGACTATAAGGTCACAGGTCAAAACAGTTGTAGACAATACATCAATATATGCATGAACATTTTCACAATAGACCCAATACAAGTGAGAGAGGTCGGAAAAGGGGACAAACGGATACGACGTGGGGTAGACAACAACAACAGAACCAACAGGGGAAAAGAAAAAGATGGTACTAATTTTTCTGAAGTTTATAATACTGATTGTGATTCAGGTGAACAGTATGTTTTCAATTTAACTGGTAGTCTTTTTACAGACACTGAAATAGCAGTGTTAAATCATGGTATTAAATTTATTCCTACTGTTATTTCTAATATATATTAATTTAAAATAGATATTTTCAAGTTAGTAAGGAAATTGCATTTATTGTGTTTGTTTTCAAGGCAAAATTCTTTTGATATGCATGATTCTTTAAATGAAACAACTTCTATGGAATTTTTTTCTTGTGATTCTTCATTTGAAAATGATGAAACTATGAATGCCTATTGCTTGTTGCCAACTGATAATATCAGCATTAAAAGTAACCATATACCTCCTTTTAATAACGAAACAGTAAAATATTTTTCTAGTGTAATAAATTATTCTATGCAAGATATTTTTAAACAACAAAGAAAAATTTCTTATAACTTGACTAAGAATGAATGGGAGGCATTGAAAAAAATGAAATATAGGAATGACATTGTTTTCAAGCCCTTAGATAAAGGTAATAAGCTAGTAGTGATGACAGCAGATCAGTATTATAAGATGTGTATGGACAATTTAAATAATGACGAAATATATAAAACTGTAGTAAGGAAAGATTATGATACAGCTTTGTTGGCATATAATGAATTAATAGGCAAAGGGCATAGGTTGAGTGATTTCACTAAGAAGGACATTGAGAAGAAATTTTCCATAGATAAATGTACTATGGCTAAATTTTATTGTCTACCTAAGTTACATAAAAATAGATGTAACCCTCCGGGTTGCCCAATAGTGTCTGCATGTAATTATTTTCTTCACAACATAGGAATTGTATTACATGAATTACTTTTACCTAAGGTTGTGAAGTTATCATCGTACATTAGAGACACTTTTGATTTTCTTGAAAAAGTAGATAAAATACAGTGGAATGAAAATAGACACTGGATAGTATTAGATGTTAAAATTTTGTACACGAATATTGTACAGAAACTAGATATTAAAGCTTTAAAGTTTCATCTAGGTGATACACCACTCACCTATTATATAATTGATTTAATACAATTCTGTCTTCAAAATAATTATTTTGAATTTAACAATGTCCTATACCAACAAATAAAGGGAACAGCGATGGGAGCAGTGTTTGCTCCTACATATGCAAATCTATTCATGGGTTATTTTGAAATAGAATTCCTATATAGGATGTGTTTTTTTCGAAATCATGTGATAAAATACTATCGTTATATAGATGATTTGATTTTTTTGTGTGAAGGGGGCAGTTCCAGTCTACTTAAATTTATTCAAGATTTGGATTGTAATAATTTTGGTATAAAGTTTGATGGAGCTCAGTGGGGAGATGAAGTAACATTTTTAGATGTGAATCTGTTAGTAAAAAAAAAATGAAGTGGTGACATCAATCCATCATAAATTTGAGGGTGTTAATAACTTTATTCATGGGACAAGCTGTCATCCACCACATTTGATATCAGCACTTCCCTACAATGAATTATTACGTATTACAAGATTGACCAGTGATAGGCAACAAAAAGAATTAGAAATTGAACAAACTTGTAGTAGATTTATTAAAAGAGGCTATAGTGCAGAAGATGTAGAACAAGCTAAGAAATATTTGTTATTAAAAAATCAAAGTAATAAGCAAATAATGTATCAAGGTAGATCAGATAAAAATATACATAATAAACAAGTGGAAAAGATATTTTTTGTGACCACTTATGGAGTGTATACAGAGGAATTAGTTAAAATAATTATGTTCTATTGGAAATATTTGACACAAGATCCTTCTTTAGGAGAATTGATACCTCAAAGACCTATGGTGTCATATAAGCGTGGAAAAAGTATTAAGGATATGTTAGTACATGCTTATTTCATTTTTCCTACTGTTAAATTAACCAAATGTGTATCTGATTGTGGTTTTAAAGCATGTGGACACTGCAGTATATGTAACCAAACAGTAAATTATTTTGATCATATAAATGGAAAGAAATTTAGTGTAAATGATAGTTATAGTTGTAACACAGAAGGTATTGTTTATGTGCTTAAATGTGAGTGCAGTTTATTTTATATAGGTGAATCAAAAAGAAGTTTTCGTGTTAGATTTTTAGAACATTTAAGAAATATTAAAAATGAAAAGATGGAAAGCCCATTAGGCTTACATTTTAAAAAGTATCATAATAGTGATGGAAAGAAATTAATAGGTACAATTTTAGAAAAAGTATATTGTGAAAAAGGCACATGTATTAAAAATAAGTTACAATGTAAAGAAGCATTATTTATTTTAAAGTTTGATGCTTTATACCCTAAGGGGTTAAATAGAGAACTGGATTGGAAATGGTTGCTTTAACTTTTTTTTTTAATTGTTTAATTGGAACTGTTTTTATTATAAAATGGAATGAGAAATAGTTCTTGTTATACTCTGTTAAAGGCTTATGCCGAGGCGCTGGAGAAGAGAAGTCTGTTAAGAAAATAAATCTATTGGATTTACTGGCTGAGTCGTTTTCTGAATACATCAATATCAGCCCGCACAGTCCTCCAAACTCTAGGCCTCATGGCTGCAGCGATAACCCTAGTTCCAGTGGCCAGATTGTACATGCAGATCCTACAGTGGATGTTGGCTTCCCAATGGTTAATCTTCCATCAATCAATATCATATCAGACAAAAATTACCAACACTTGCAGAAGGGGTCTCTGTTGGTGAATCCAGTTCAATTTACTTCTCCATGGTCATCCATTCATTCCCCAACAGCTCAAGGTCATAGTGACCACAGATGCTTCACAGATAGGATGAGGGGGTCATTATCTGAGGAAGACAGTTCAGAGTACTTGGTCCCCCGAAGAGGCCAATTTGCATATAAATGTTTTAGAGATGAGAGTAGTGCTTTTGGCATTGTGAGCATTTCAAGATGATCTTCCCTCTGCGATGATTGTGATTCAAATGGACAACATGTCAGGAGTCTGGTACATCAGCAAACAGGGGGGAACCAGATCTTACCCACTGTGTTGAGAAGTTCTCAGGGTCTGGCAGTGGGTGATCTCTTCAGACTGCTTTCTTTTAGTGATGCACATTCCGGGGAGATCCAATATGATTGCAGACAAACTGAGCAGGTGCATACTACTTCCACATGAGTGGTCCCTCAACAAGAAGGAGGATGAGATTTTCTATCACTGGTGCCCGCCATGCTGTGATCATTTTGCTCGCCTGTAAACAATAAGTGCAGCAACTACTTTGCCCTGATTTCTCTGCAGGGATAGTCACCAAGGGATAATCTACTTCACAACTGGCCTGCCAGTCTCCTTTATGCATTCCCACCAACCCCATTGATTCAAAAATTTCTATAGAAAGCTGCCAGGTTAAAGGGCACAGTGATCCTCATTGCCTCATTGGCCTCAACAAGCTTGTTTTCCCTTCCTGTGGCCTCACCTGGTTCATCCATCATAGAACCTAGATCCGACTCCGGACCTCCTGTCTCACTCGATGGGCATGTCAAACCAGGATATACTAAACCTCAAAATGATTGCTTGGTTTCTCCAGTTCTCTTAGTAGCCAAACAATCTATGCTGTCATCACCTGTCCGACATGTAATTCTGTCTTCTCATAAACCCTTGACAAGGAAAACATATTCAAGTAAATGGAAAAGGTTTGTCATTTGGGCTCAGCAGCATAAACTTGACCCCTTTTCACCCTCTATTTATCACATCTTAGATATCCTTGCTCAGCTCTTTCAAAACAGTGCTAGTACCTCAACCATTAGGATACAGTTAGCAGTAATTTCAAATTACCATACAAGATACAATGGCGCAGTCATAGCTTCTGACAAATTGAGCAAGGCCTTCTTAAAGGGGACACTCCTTCTAAAGCCTCCTTTTAAAGACCCTTCACCTTCATGTGACCTAAATTGAATGCTGCAGTCTCTCACACAACCTCTCTTTGAACCAGCAGCTACATGTGACCTTAAATTTCTCCCATGGAAGACCATTTTCTTAGTTGCCATTACTTCTGTAAGAAGAATTTCTGAGATCCAAGCACTATCTGCTAAACCTCCTTAGTTCATTTTCCACAAAAATAGAGTGACCTTACTTGCCAACCCATCCTTTCTTCCAAAGGTGGTGTCAAAATCCAACATAAATTGTACTTCCAATTTGTCAGTGTTTTTCCTAAATTTATGAACAAAGGAGAATTTATCCTACATTTACTGGATGTTCATAGACAGTTGTATTTCTGTCTGCATAAAAGAGGAAAAATCAGGAAAGCAGACCAACTATCCATTTCCTTCTCTTCACCAAAATTGGAAAAATTGATTTCTAAAATTACTCTGTCAAAATGGGCAACAAATTGCATCTCCTTTGTCAATAATAAATTAGGCATTTCTCTTACATATTCATTGAAAACACACTCCTCTAGATCAGTGGCTACTTCCACAATTTTTAGTCTAGGATGTTGATGGATGACATTTGTGCAGCAGCTATTTGAGCTTCTCCTCATACCTTTTTCACTCATTACAAATTGGATCTGGTGTCCATTGGTAGGGCATCATTTGGTTCTATGGTGCTCAGGAATATCCTTCCTTGAGTCAACCCTGGATTCAAGTAGCAAGGGATGCTGTCCCATTCATGAGGATGGAATGAATATTGACAACATCAGATAAAGAAGTTCTGTATGCACCATAATGTTCCATCTGTGTTGTTGATCTTCATTCTTTCCTCACCTCCCCTCCCACCTACCCCTGTCTATGAGTTCTGAAGGAACGAGCAGTTACATGTTCTCTGAGTAGGTGCATTTACATGTTTATATGACTCTGGATATGGCTTCCCATATGTCTCTCTATCCTTCTATGCTATATAGCAGCAAACAAGATCTGAGGTACTTGGCAGGGTGCATTGTCAGTAAGGGAGAAGCTCGAGAAATCTGGTGGTTGAGAGATGTAGCATCGGCTGATCAGATCAGATCAGAATCCATCCGTGAGAAAACAATGAAGACTGACAACACAGATGGAATGTTATAGTGAGTACATAACTTCTTTTTGTCTTACCGCTCTGCTTTTCTGAATGTGACAGTGTTTTTAAAATCCTTGGATTTACTTGACTGCCTGTCAGATACTCAGCAGGCCAGTTTCTAGACGTGACAGCTGTTATAAATTATTTAAATAGTTGTTTGCCTTTTCACACTTTCTGCTAGTAGTAGTGTTGTTATTTTGTTGATATTAATGTTTAGGCTAGTTTTATTTCTTAACTGGATATGCTGCTCCACAAGTGCTTGTTTTCAGGGACAACCCAGTAGTACTTTCTGGTCAAGTGATCTGTTCTGATTCATACAGTTTGCAAATGGAAACTGTGGTACTCAACCCAAGACTGCACTCCTGCCTACAGGAGTATATGATAGACCAGAAATAGAAGTTATGTCCTTACCATAACGTTCCATGTGGAGTGTTCATCTCACCTTTGTTCTTACACCTGGGTTCGGAGCCGATCCTCGGCTCCGTGTCGGCCGCTTGGCAAAGCTCTGCATCGAGAAGAAGCTCGAGACCAACCTATCTCCCACAATCCCCCTCTGCCTTTACCTCAGATCTAGTTTGCAAGCAAACCAGAAGTCAACGGAAGAGAATATAACACATTCATGCAAAAAACATAGCTGAAACACAGCCGCAACAACTGAACAAAGGCAGAAGCAGGAGAACCAAACCAGACACCTAAACTGGACGTTCTTCCTGAGGGTGGGAGGGTGGGAATGTAAGAACAAAGGCAAGATGAACACTCCACATGGAACGTTATGGTAAGGACATAACTTCTATATGTGAGAGTGTTCAATCTCGCCGTTTGTTCTTACACCTGGGTAGCGTCCCTAGCTCCATGTTCCTGAGGAACTCACGAGAGAACGTTCCTGAGCACAGTGGAACCAAAGGTTGCCCTGTCCCTGGAAATCCTATCTACTTTGTAATGAGTAATGAATGTATGTGGTTTAGACCAAGTGGCAGCCGCACAAATAGTGTCCAACAGTAGGTGGGCTGCATGAGCCAGAGATGTAGATATTGATCTTGTAGAATGCCCTTTGGGCTTGACAGGTAAATTCTGCTCAGAAGCAGTATAAACAAAAATAATACAATCAGAAAGCCATTTGGAAAGGGTTCGTTTTGTAACTGCCATGCCCTTTCTGCTGTCTGCAAAGGCTATAAAGAGCTGGTCTGTTTTTCTGTGATCCTTTGTTCTATCCAAGTAAAACCTGAGTTGTCTATGAACATCTAACTTGTGTAACATATATTCCAACTTATTGGAATGGTTCTTGAAAAAAGTGGGGAGCTCAATGGACTGATTAATATTATTAGCAGAGCAAACTTTGGGAAGAAAGGATGGATTAGTGCGAAGAGATACTCTATCAGGGTGAAAGATCAAATATGGGTGTTTAACGGAAAGAGCTTGAAGTTCCGATACCCGTCTGGCCGATGTGATAGCTACCAGAAAAAGGGTTTTCCATGACAAAAACTTCAAAAGACAGGAAGATGCTGGTTCAAAGGGTGGTAGCATTAGCTGTGATAATAGAAGGTTCAAATTCCAAGGTGATGTAGGAATTCTAACTGGTGGCCTAATATGGAAAGATCCTTTTAGAAAGGCCTTACAAAGTTTATGAGCCATAATAGGAGCCCCATTTTCTCCTACATGAAAGTTTGAAATGGCAGCAAGTTGCACTCTCAAAGTGGCAGGAGAAGCTCCTTGGTGGAAAAGTTTGGCTAAAAACTCCAAGACTTTGTTAAGAGGGGCTATTACAGGATCCAATTGCTGTGAAGTTGCCCAGTGTACAAAACACTTCCATTTACTAGTGTAAATCTTTGTAGTGGAAGCTTTATGAGAAGCCACCAGAATATTTTGAACTGCAGGGGAAAGAAGATCAGACGTGGCTAACAAGGGAAGCGGAGCAGCCAAGTTGCTAGTCTGAGGGAGAGTAGTGACGGGTGGGGAGCCCCTGACGAGTGGGTCAGCAGATCCGGCTCCGGGTCCAGGATCCAGGGTTCCCGAATTCGGTGCGCTAGAAGAAAGGGAAACCAAATTTGACGAGGCCAGAATGGGGCAATGAGGATTATTGTCCTTTGCAGGTTGCTGGCTTTCTGTAGAAATTTTGCAATCAGGGGAATAGGAGGAAAGGCGTACAGGAGACCCGGGGGCCAATCGTGAACCAGAGTGTCCCTGGGGACTTCCCCTGGAGGGGGTAATAGGGCAAAATAGCTTCTGCATTTGGCATTCATTGGAGACGCAAACAGATCGCAGCAAGGCTGGCCCCACTTGCGAAAAATTTCCTTCGCAATTGATTGTTTGAGGAACCACTCGTGAGGTAACAGGATGGCTCTGCTCAACCTGTCCGCTATGACGTTGGATAACCCCGGGATGTGCGTTGCTATCAGAAAGCGACCCGTGGACTCTGCCCATTGCCAGATTCTCATGGCCTCTCTGCATAGTTGATAAGACTTGGTTCCCCCTTGTTTGTTTATGTACCAGACTACGGACATGTTGTCCGACTGAACTGCAATGGTCCCTAGAGGAAGAAGGGGAGAAAAGTGTTGCAACACTAGAAACACTGCCCTCATCTCTAGAACATTGATGTGCAGATTGTACTCCAATTTGGTCCATTCGCCTTGGACTGTCTGTCCCTGAAAGATGCCCCCCCTCACCCTATCAGGGAAGCGTCCGTGGTCACCGTAGCTGTTGGCGTGGGTAGTACAAATGGTCTTCTGCTGGAGAGATTGCAAGCCTGAAGCCACCAAGACAGGTGCAATTTGCAGATGTTTGTGATATGAATTTCGTGTGTCAGGGGTAACTGTTGGAACGACCATTGTGCAAACAGTAGCCATTGAAGAACTCTCATGTGCAGTCTTCCCAAGGGTACCGCAATGAGGGAAGCTGCCATGAGACCCAAAACCTTCAGAACCAGCTTTGCTGGGGATTTTTTTGATAATAGGAGAAGAGATATTTGGTTTTGTAGGGAGGCTATTCTTTCTGGAGGAAGCCTCAGGATTAAGCAATGCGTATCCAATTCTGCTCCTATGAATGAGATATGCTGTGATGGCTGTAATAAGGATTTTTCGAAATTTACGGAAATTCCGAGATGAACACAGAGTTGCAGTGTGTAATCCCTGGCTACGCTACCATTGCCATACATTTGGTGAAAACCCTGGGGGCTGAGGTCAGACCAAAGGGCAGGGCTCGAAATTGAAAGTGACTGGCTCCCAGCCGGAAGCGCAAGTGATCCCTGGACGCCCTGGCCATTTTGATGTGGTAGTACGCATCCTTTAGATCTATTGAGCACATCCAGTCGTCCTTCTGTAAGAATGGAAGGATCGATTGAAGCGTGACCATCCGGAACTTTTCTTTCTTGATGAAGGTATTGAGTTTGCTTAGGTCCAGAATTGGCCTCCAGTCCCCTGTCTTTTTTGGAACTAAAAAGAACCTTAAGTAAGTTCTGAATCCTCTTTGGTCCACTGGGACTGGTTGGATGACTCTTTTTTCTAGCAGCTTTGAAATTTCTATAGCTGCAGGGCCTCGCAGATGGGGCGGTACATCTGGGAGTCTTTTCTGCGGAATAGGGGACAATAGGAAAGGAATTCTGTAACCTCTGGTAACAATGCTTTTTACCCAATTGTCTGATGTAAGACTTTGCCAGGCCTGAGGGTATAAA
Organism: Protopterus annectens; assembly: GCF_019279795.1. Lineage (NCBI taxonomy): Eukaryota > Metazoa > Chordata > Ceratodontiformes > Protopteridae > Protopterus > Protopterus annectens. The sequence continues at coordinate 534,275,596 of NC_056749.1, read as the reverse complement.
GCTAAGCGACCCCTGACTGCCTCCAGAGCAGGACAGTCGGGCCTCCTCTCAGGAGTGCTGGAAAGGTTTCCCGGGGAGTTTATCCCTGTCACCTTGGTTTTGCGGACCCCCTCTGCTGCCAGGGCGACGTCTTCCACCTCTGCCCCCTCCTCTGCCTCTAGAGGGGGCATCACCCTGTGTGCCTGGGAAAGAGCCTTGGGGTTTTCGAAACCACATTTTTCCACCACGTTGCCCTTTGGGGTATGGTCTGGATGGGATGGAAAAACGGACTCCGACAGCAGACAGAGTCTTTCCCTCTTGCTCACACCGGGTAAGGGTCTCCTTTACTTTTGGGCCAAAGAGAGTGGCACCATCAAATGGGGCGTTAGTAAAGGAAGACTTGAAGGCTTCCGCAAAGGAACATAAGCGCATCCAGGATTGTCTACGAAGAGTAATCGCTGAAGCCGCAGCCCTACTCGATCCTTCGGCTGCGTATGAGATCAGCCTCATGGACGAGTTTGCAATAGATGTAAGGGTATTGAGTTGCGCTGTAACTTTCTCCGAGACAGCAGCATCTGTAGTACCCTGGAGGGTATCTCCCAACTCTTTGACTAAATCCCTCTGTAACCATGTGAAATGGGTCAAATAGTTCAGGGATCACATGGAAAAAGCCGCTGAACTAAAAATGCACTTCCCATACCTGTCCATAGTCCTAGAATCTCTGTTAGGCGGATGGACAGATGAGGAAGATTCAGACATCTCCTTTTTCATGGCAGCTGCCACCACCATAGCGTCCACTGGAACTCCCTTTGTGAGATAAGCCTTGTCTTGTGGGGCAGTAATATATTTATTAGGCTTTCTAGGGACTGGCTCCACCGTGTCAGGTGTCTCCCACGCCCTTCGAGCAATCAATTCCATCAACTCATCGAAGGGCAGAGTGACCCAGGAGGAGGAAGGGCGAGCACCGAATGCCTTCAGCAAGACTGACTCATCCTCAGAAGGGGGTAGGGCTTGCCAATCACCTCTCTGTTTTAGGATCTCCAGGATGTCAGAAAAGGAGACATCCTCTGAGGGTGATTTTGGGGACCCTTCTGACTCATCTAAGTCAGTGTCCGATGTCAAGGATTCTTGTGGGGAATCCAAGTGTCTCCTCTTACACAATCTTTTCCTCGGAACTTCTTCGGGGGGAGCATCCGATGAAGCCTCCGAGGAAGAGGGGGCACCCTCTGGGGGTGGCTGAGATACTGGTGCTTGACGCTTAGATGTAGCCGTGGGTGCAGAGGAGGATAACGGACCCTTATGGGAAGGAGAAGCTGTTTCTGCTGAGGTGGTTGTCTGAGTCGACAAAACCTTCCTCATGAGGTCGAAGGCCCCTGGGTCCCGAGTCGAGGTATCCCTCGGTTCCGAAGAAAACTGAGGAATCCCCGAGACAGGAACCGATGGCATAGACCCCAAGGACGGAGCCGAGTCGATCCGAGCCGAGGCTCCGAGAGGGAGAGTCGGAACCAAAACGTCAGTCCGACTCTCGGTCCCAGATCCAAGGATGGATCTTCGGCTCCGCGACTCCAGTACCGGGTCCATCAGAGTCGAGGTGAACGGTGCCGACCGAGAAAAAGACGGTTCCAGCACCGAGGGCTCCACAATCATCAGATCAGCCTCTCCCGGCTCCGAAGACTGGATAGGCCTCGGAGGAGGAACAGATGGAGATAAGGGAAGGCCTTCGAGTCTCGACACCAACTGGGAGGAGACAGAGATGAGTTTGGACAAGGCCGTATTCTCCATCAATTTCTGCACCACGTGGTCTACATCGGTGTCGGAGAGGGGCCTAGAAGAACACGTCGAAGGAATCGAAGACGGAGCCGACCTCAAAAGCACAGGAGAAGGATGCTCCGTCACCGGTTCCAAGACTCGAGGCTCGGTAACTGACAAAAGTTCAACACTCGGCCCCGAGGTCTGTGGAACCGGTGAGCGAACTTTAAATGAAGAGCTCGGAGCCAATGACATGGGCTCCGATGTCTTCGATTCCTTCGAGGATTTAGATGTCTGGTCGATGCATCCAGAGCCTCTTGGAATGCAGGCTTCAAAAGGCCTCTATCCATAAGTTTCCTGCACCTATCTGTCATGACCCTTCCAATGAAAGAATGACAGATGGAGCAGTCTTCTTGCAGATGGAGAGGGCCAAGACAGTAGACGCAGGAACTAGGATTATCTGTGACAGACATTTTCTGTCCATGTTGGCACCGTTTGAAGCCTGACTTAGCTTTCTCAGACATGTTAAAAGTACAGTCAAATACAAAATTTTTAACAGTGTAATAGCCAGTTAAAAAGTCAAATCCAGTAATAAGTCAAATCCGGTAGTTAAGGTCAATCCAGTTAAAGTCAAATCCTGTGTATAAGTTAAAGGTTGGGGTAGGCCCCGAGGGAACTAACTTTAAATAAGTATATAAAATTTATATACGCACTAGAGAAACCCTCGACACACTACACACACACACACACACACAACAACTTTAAGAAAGAAAGAAGAAGAAATTTTATCCAAAAATATATCAGATAAAACAATCTTAGCTTTGAGGTGGTCCGAGCTCATCAAAAATGATGCGAACGTTGCAGCGGCAAACTAGATCTGAGGTAAAGGCAGAGGGGGATTGTGGGAGATAGGTTGGTCTCGAGCTTCTTCTCAATGCAGAGCTTTGCCAAGCGGCCGACACGGAGCCGAGGATCGGCTCCGAACCCAGGTGTAAGAACAAATGGCGAGATTGAACACTCTCACATTGAATATTTTGCATCTGATGGCTTCTATTTAAGTAATTTAGCCATTAAAATTTGGAGTCATAAGATCGAGAATATTATTATAGGTTTTTTAGAAGATGAGCTAATAATGTTATAAAGGATGAATACAGTAAAGGGAAGAAATAAAAACTGGCATTGGTGCTTAATACAAGATGTTTCAGTTAAAAAACTAAGAATTATGTCTGTTTTTGGAGGAAGAAGTTTGATACATGAATTATTACTGAAATGTGGTTTAGTGGCTACAACCAGGAAGCCATTGGGAGGCTTAGGGGCAAGGCATTTCATAGTATCAGGAGTAGTGAGAGAGGGACTGGAGTATCAATATATGTGTAAGAGTACGTGAAAGTCCAAGTTAATATACAATAGTGAAAGATCTGAAATTTTGTCACTCTTAATCCTGGTAAAATGTAATTAATTCAATTTAATGACTTTTATGTGCCACCATCAATGAATAGCCAAGAAAGGAGATAGGTGGATAAACTTAAAAAATGTGTTTTTCATTCCAGCAATATTCGTGGATGCAATTTAATCCTCCCAGATACTGATTGGGAAAATGGAGTGGATAACATGGTTTTAAATTTTTTTTTCAGTTATTAGTTACTTAGAATGAAACTAGTCCAGCTAAAGACAGAAATATTCTCAATGCTATTTTATCATCCCCTGCAATCAAGGTATCAAAAGTAGAGAATAGAGAGCTACTAGATCATTTTTGTCATATGGTTATGAGATGTACGCTGAGTGTGTCTTAAATGGAAAATCAAATTCATACCTGGAAGAAAGAAACTATCACAGAGCTGATTATGAGCCCACCATAAATGCTATTAAAATGTAACTAGAAAAAGGACTTTCAGGGGTTGTCCAAGATTGTGGGATGTTATTTATAAAAAAAGGTTTTTAATTAAATAATTTATACAGACTAGACGAAAATGTATAGGGTATAACAGATGAACTAAATGTAAAGGAGATGGAAAATAATGGAGAAACCTCATCTTACTGAAATATTGAAGTTTACAAAAACTGCATTAAAAAGTTAGACATTGCATAAGAAGAGCTAAAAGGGTGTTTAAGTGTAAATGTAGTGAATGTGTTGTGAACATTAAGATATTTGTAAGTATGCACAAAGATGCCATAAAGGACAGAATGGTAACATTAGGATTAGTGATGGCAACAGTATAATTATGGAAACAAATATGATAGTGGATCACTGTAAAAACCTTTTCAAAGATTGGAAAAGAAGATAACTGATTGAACTAATTTTTGATTTGAAGGATATTCATATACATCTATTAATAATTGAGGAATTAGTTAATATTTCCCAGCGTTGGATTTTAGCACACATCTTTGTCACACATACCTGATTCAGTTGTACTGCTTAGGCTTTACCAACACTTAAATAGCTCATTTGGTGCCCCATATAGCTCCCCAAATTGGTGCCTCTCCAAATAAAACTTAGGAGTAAAAACAAAATGTATTTTAATATTTTCACAGTTGAAGAGTGAAAATAAAGAATAATAAAAAATGAAACAACTTTTCTTTTCTCCTGTGTCTGTGGCAAGTTGTTTCCTACAGTTACCACCACACAATCACCTCTCAAGTGCATCAGCTGAGCTGTAAGTATAGTATCACCATTAATTTATGAAGACATGACATCCTTGCATCTTTATAAATCAATGTTGGTAGTGTAGTCTTGCATCATTACCACTTGCCCCCTGACATTTTGCACCTGAGCATCTTCTCTCTTTGTGTACCCTAGTCATGGCCCTAGATTTTTCTATGAGTATCCCATGAGCTTTAAAATCTGTTCAAACTATTCTAATTTAATTTAATTTCTTCAGCTGGCTTATTGTGCTTGAAAATGCAAAGTAATCACCACTTGTTATGGAAAGAATAATTACTGGACACATTGTGTAACTCTTGAAACTTGATGCACACAGAATAATTATACACATGCTGCTCAACATTTAAACAGCTGCATAGAAATTATTAGAGCTGTACACCTAAATGGTTCTATTCACCATATATGTTTCTGCCAGCACACATAACTTCACCCAAAGACCAATTGCTGCCTCCCAACTAAATAAATAACACATTCCATAGAAATAATAAACATACACCATGCTGCCAAATGCTAATCACCTTCCTCTGAAATGCCTCTGTTGATGCATCATAAATCAACTGTACCTTACATTCAGGTACATATTTAGAAGTTTTGGAATTGTACACCATCTTCCAGAAGTTGGCCACCTCCTTCAAGTGTAGTTTCTCCACCACCTCATAAACTGAATATTTCTGGTCAGCAAAAACTCTAAGGCGATAGGTTAAAGCAAAAAGTCCATTTAGCTGACCTTTCAGTATGGACTTTTTACTTAAATTCTAAAATGTTTCATTTTACAATGACAAATTCTACCATATTTAATTTCACAAAGTGATAAGAAATCTGGACAAAACCAAAAATAAGGGTGGGACAAAGACCTAATAATAGGGACAATACTTAAATATTGCGCTTATAAATGTAGAAAATTGGTAGAGTAATATGTTTTCCGTTAGTGTGCATTTTCTGAAGGGTATGAAGTCTAAAATAAAAATGTCTGTCATTATTTAGTAAGTCCAGTCCTCAATTATTTGGCAGAAAACCACAAATTTTATGTGGAACAGACTAAAAATATGAAGCAAATATCTGGGCATTCTGCGAAAATCAAGGCAATTGAGAGATATGTGTGGATACATCCTTGTTGCCGCTTGAGGAGCTGACTGATGAGTATAGAAAAGACAGTGGTACTTTACCAGCTGATCTATCCTGAGGGATGAGAGGGGTCATAAGTAGGGATGGCTGCTCTTTTGGTGATGTCACTGTATGCATACCATGTTTACATAATACTGGGGGCACATACCAGCAGATAGTCTCAGCCATAGTTGTCTTAACATAATTATACATTGGGTGTCAAGGTGGGGAAATGGCTAGGGCATATAAAAAAATGCCTTTGGCTGGAAGTATGATATTGCACTGGGATACCACAATAGCCTTTCATAAAGTGTAAGGGTTTTATATTAGTTCTGGGTGTGGGGGGGGGGGTTCAGAAATGACTCCTTGCATCTGAAATTGAAAACAGGTACCAGTGGCAGCCAGTGATCTGCTCCATAGGGACCAAACACATTTTAAAATTAAAAATAAAGCAACAAACTAAGCTACAGATACAACATTAAATAAATGTAAAATTAAAACCACTACTTAGCATTTTCCCGAAGGATTCAGAAAAGGCTCACACCATACAGTAATTGTCAGAAAATGCAATTTAGAAACAGTTATGGCACCACATTATCACCTCATTAACATGTCTCTTACTCACATTAGCTAACAGTTGGACTGTCAGACCTGATTGACTTAGTGTTCTCCCTAGTTGCACATGCATTCTGTTGGCAAAGGCATCCCCATACACACACACACGCTCACACACGCTCACACACACACACACACACACACACACACACACACACACACACACACACACACACACACACACACACACACACACACACACACACACACACACACACACACACACAGCAAAACAAATCACACACCAGCATACATATTCAGATTCTCTATTCCCTACCTAATCCCCCTATTGCTACCACCAAGGCAAAGACACACACACACACACACACACACACACACACACACACACACACACAGAGAGATGTACGGAAACTAACACCTTCCCTTCCTCACATCTTCACTGAACTTACCTGCACCACAACTGCTTCCATAGGAGTGAATGGGTGGCTGCCATCTTTTGATAGCATGGACTTTTTAATCCAACAGTGAAATTTTACCTGGCATTGCAGTTCTCTCACTTAATAACATAAATCAGGAACCACTGGAATTTCCAGGAGAGAACACATAATTAGCATTAGCCACCCCCCAGATTGCTACATTATTATGCATCTTCACCTGCAAGACCATCCTATGTACTGAGGTCCCCAATGACCGGAAACCTCACCATTTGAGTGGCCTAATAATCAGAAAGGCTTACTCTGATGGGAAAAATGACCATGTTATGCCTTTCCAATCACAGTAACCCTTTCTGAATCCTAGCCTTTATCTTTAATCAAAGTACTTCATCATCTTGAAGATTTGTGCAAATTCAACACATTTTAATAATTAGCAGATATAATCACATTACAACTTTCAGTCCATTTACATAAAAAAATACAGTGAAATGTACAGCATTAAAAGTAGTAGAGGAATGTTTTTTCAATGTTCTTACACTTTAAAGCATTGTTTAATTCATTGAAGCCTAAAACATTTTTGTATACTTCCAGATTACACCCATGCTTGACTTCTTTAACTAAGTGACCTACCAGCTACTAATAGGCGGTATAAGAAAAGGCAAGGAGTTATTAACAAAATGACACTAAGACTGTTAGACTAGGATGTCCTGTAGCAGAGAAATTAGTCTTTGTTCGCCACTTCTTATTCACATTTTCAAGTTTATGTTCATATTTTCATATCTGAGAGGTATACATGTTATTGCATAGAATGGTGTGGAACACAGCTGTGGGAGACAAGACAATTCACTGTTAATGCCGGTTTATATCACACTAAACTGGAAATATTGCTAGTTGTTTGCAAATAACTATGAAAATAGGCAATGTTTCCATATGTACTTAATACTTCAAAAACTGAGTGACTTGCAAACTATTGCATATAATTAAGTGAAACAGATGTTGCTGAACAAAACTGTCTTTAATATTTGCACTTAAAGTTGCACATTGACAGATATTTATTATTATTAGTTTTGTTAATTATATTATTAAGCATATGTTTTCATATTTCTGTAAATTTCTCAATAATCATGCACTTACAGAGGAATTTCTTGTTGTCATGTGAAAGCTTAATATATGTTTGGTTAGCAAAAATGTTTTAACAATATGTGTTTCAGCTGCACAGTTTTTAAGATATGAAACTTTGTGAAAGTTTACAAAAACTATAATTTGGGGTCTCTTTGCATTGTAATATATTACAGCATTTATGAAGAAGATTATGAATGCTTCGACTATTATCACTGTAAAGAATACTTACTGATAACATTGCTATCTGTACAGTTTTAATAGCTTTTATTGTTCACAAAATATTTACATTTATTTATCTTGTGCTTTTTAAGTTTATGTTTCAGAAAATGCTCTGGGATGCAAGATGTATATAAGCTGTTAGAGCTGTGATATTCCACATCACGTAGGTGTTAATGAGTTAAGCCTGGAAAATGGCAATCATTAAACATTGCTTGCCATTTATATTGTATTTTCTTCATCCCTATTTCTAATACTGAAAAATGTCTAGCCTAAGCTAAAAAATAATAAATTAAAAACAATTTAAAGTTCTCACATGGCAAAGTATGTTTGAGTAGTACATTATTACAGTAGAGAGTCGATTATCTGAACTAATTGGCACCTAGGGTAGTTCAGATAATCAAACTATTCGGATATTCAAACATATAATTGAACCTTATAAAAAAACTTTTTCTATATGCAGGGAATATACTTCTCAACCATACAGTGATTCCAGTGGACAATAAAGAATATTTTTCACACATGAGCAGGCTACAAGCTCAAAAAACATGCACAAGTGAATATGTATAATGTTTACATGTTCAGACTTTATGATTTTTTACTACCTGAAAACTTTGGAAGGTTGCATCACCCCTCACTAACTCTAATCAAGAGAAATCTTGACGAGTGGATGGGTGATCGTAGGTTTACCCCGGGGGTCATCTCTGTGTCACTACTAGACAGAGGCACAGTAAACTAAACCCTAAATGGGCATAGTATTCTCATCCTAAGGGGTGGTGAAAGCCACACACACTCTGGCTAGGCTTATAAATGCCCTAGGGCAGATAGCCTAGTACGAACCTATGAACCTATGAACCTATGGATAATTGACATTTCGGATAATTGACATTCGGATAATCAACTCTCTACTGTAACATGTTTGTTTTAAATACCGTAGAAATGTTTATAAATTTGGTTATTTAGTTTCCTTAGTGTTCTTATTTGTTAAGCATATCTAGTACTATTACTAGTAAAAATGGAACATCACACACTTTTTTTTAACAAATTCAGTTATTAACTAAAACATGCTTTTATTTGTTAATAGTAATGCTTCCAGTGCCATTAATAATAGAGCATAGATGTATTTTTCATAATCAGACAAATTTTGGCCACCAATCATTTGTACCCACAATGTTGGACATTATTAGAGATGTATACAATTCCTTTCCCTTGCCATTTGCATTTTATTTCATTTCTGCAGCTAAATTATTATAGTAACTTAAAAGGTTAATTAATTTTGTGAGTATAAAAAATGATGTTAATCATTTTCACTGTTGGAGTAGGCTTTAGACTATATGTTTTTTTCCCTGTCTAGGAAACAACAATCAGCCATATTATTTTTTTTAAAAAAGGGCTATAATTTCTGTTTGGACAGATTCTCCAGTGAGGTGTTATCTGCCAAAAAGGAAGCTGTTAGCCAGTTGCTGCTCCTGTGAAGGTTGAGAGATGCTTCTTCTTGAGAAGGCAAAAAAGTACTGAGGAATGCTTCACTCTGACTGCTGATTTCCCTCCTTAGGATTAACCAATCAGATCAGAGTGAAGCAGTGGGAGAGGCCACAGTTTTTTGAATCAGGACGGTTGTTGTTTCCTAGGCAGGAAACAACCCATATAGCTTAAAGACTACAACAGCAGTTAAGAATTTAAACATCTACAGTTATGTGCAAGTGCAACTTACACAGCTGTACTTTATCTAGCTTTACTCCCCATCTTCACTCTACTGACAAATTCTTACTACACCCATTTAAATCAAACAGTACTGCAGTGACTCAGTATATTCCTGTTATGTCTGTCAAGTTTGGAATTCCATTCCCCCTCTCCTCAAACTAACAACCTGAAATCCTTCAAGCTACTGTTTAAACAACACCTAAACATTCTCATGGTTTTGCTCATGCATCACACCTGGTAATCCCCCTAAATTATCTTTATCTACTCTTTCCCATTCTGTTCTAAAATGATTACTTGCCCAGTAATCTTTTATCTTGTCTAGCACTATTATGTGCTGGATCTGTACCATACGTTCCTCAGCTTTGCATTGTTATGCAAATTCACTTTACCACTGTCTTACTGTTATAAAATACTGTGTGTCTAAAGTTGGTCTAAACATTCATTCTGATCTTAGAATGATTTCTGAAATCACTGTATCATGATTGTAATAGGTATACACTGACTAGTCATATGTACCTTGTCAATGTTTTTGTTTTCTCACTATTGGGTGCTTAATAAATCATAGTTTTTTTTCTGTAATTGTAAACTCAAACAATTCATTGCACTAAATGTGCATTTATACTTGTTACCTTCTCTTTGTATCTTGCGTTTCTCCCTGTGCCCATGCTGAAAATGGGTTTTTGACCCAGTCAGACTTTCCCAATCAACAAAAGCAATAAATAAATAAACAATTGCTGTGAATCTATTCAAAACAAATCTGATTCTTAAGAAAATTGTTCATCTGCCATTAAACTGTTAGATGTTCTGACTGAAATCACTGTTGCAGTATTCCTATCATATGTGTTGTCAACGCTGATGTCCAGCCAGGGCCCAAAGCTTTACTTTTTGTAGGCCATACATCTGATGTATAATCTCATCTTGTATGCACTGGGGTATAAAGATGGACATATGAGCGTAACTTCCCTGACTGTCTGACAATTGATTCTGGCTGCTGGGCCATAGCTTATTATCTGTTCAGTTTGATTGGGTATTGTAGGAAAACTCATGATTTAACTTTGGTTCATCATTCCCACTGCTGCAGTAGCCTATGGCTATATATTTTTTTCTTTGCCCTTCAAATAACAGCCAGCCACAAAAGGCTCTGAATCCCCTCCACTTTTCCTCTCCATTTGCAGATTAGCTAACCGCTTGGATGGGAATCATCATTAGAGAAGAGAAAACCTTCTGTACTTTCTTGCCATCTTGAGAGAAAGCAGTAAAAAGCTTCTCAGAAGCAGCAGCTGGTCTTAGACTTCACTTCTGTCAGAAAAGTTCACACAGGAGACCCCTTCTAAGATATTTTATATATATTTATATTTAGCCTACTAACATATGTATATTTATAAAAACCTAATTTTGGCTGTTCCACCTTAAGAAACTCAGTATTTTCTCACTGCAGGAATAGCCATTTTAACATTACTTTAAAGAACTGGGGGCATTTGTAGGTTTATAGGTGTTTACTAGGCTAACGAGCACAAGGGCCTTTTTAAGCCTAGCCATACATCCCAAATCTCTGACAAGTTTTGATACCATTAATAAGTGTAAGCATAGGCTTGGGAGGTTTACCATTTTCAGGTTATCTGTCTCCATTAGAGACATAGGTTCCAAACAAGGGATGAATTTCTGGTTTCCCATCCAGTTGTCCAAGTTGCACTTGAATTGCTACAAAATCTACTGCAGAACCCTCATTGCTTCACATGGATGGGGAGCCTGTTCCATAGACAGGGTAGTCTCTGGGATACACACCTATCTCACTATCTCACCAGCAGGTCCTGTTTATATCACAGGTAAAGGTTTAAGTCTTTAGAACAGGTAATTCTGGTGCTATTTGTTTTGTGGATATGCAGGAGGTCCATCAGAGTGGGGTCTGACAATGCCCTGTATGCCAGACATAGATCTCCCCTCAAAAGCCTGTAGGAGACAGAATACAGTGATGGGGCCTTGAGGCGGTCTGCATAGGACATTTTACTTACACCCTGTATTCTTGTAGTGAGGCACCTCTGTGGACATTCCAGTTGTTGGATATGCCTGGTTAGGTATATAACAAAGGGGGCATTGTATTCAATAATAGGTCTGATGAATGCCGAATAAAGTGGTACAGTGACTTCCTTGGATTTAGTTTAGTCATACATTTGTTTATAAGTTGCGCATCATAGAATGATTTCGTCATGACTGTAGACACATGATGGTCAAAGGCTAGATTACTATCTCTGTGTGTCCCAAAGTTCCTGACTTCTGTGTCAATTCTAAGGGGTGTGTTGTCAATATGATAGTTACCAGGGATGGATGACTTCTCAAAGGATATTATTATGCATTTTTTGGCATTCAGTTTCAGTCTATGGCTCTGACACCAGTTGTTTGTCTGTGTTAGCCCCTCTTGGAGAACATTTGTGTCAGTGTGAGATTCAGTGACAGCTCCTAATTTGCAATCATCTGCAAATTTAGTTAGCTAGAGACCACTGACATTTGCCTTGACTTTTGAGAAGTAAATACCAAAAAAGAGCGTTCCAATGACTGATCCCTGAGGGACTCCACTTGTGATTGGCTTCTTTGTAGAGGTGGACTCCCCATTTCTAACTTCCTGGGTCATGTCTGTGAGCCAATTGGCTATCCACCGAGTGACATACTGGTTTGTACATAACTTCTTGAGTTTGTCAACAATGCCCAATTGGGGTGTTGTGTCAAATGCCTTACTTAGATCTAGGTAGGCAGTGTGAGTGATTTTGCCCTCATCCACTGCTTTGGTGACCTTCTCAAAAAAGTTCACCAGGTTGAGTAGGAGTGATCTGCCCTTGATGAAACCAAACTGGGTTGGGTCCATTGTCTGGAGGTTTACTATATCTCTACTGATCATCTCCATGATAATTCTTTCCATGGCTTTACATATAAGACTGGTGAGACTTATGGGTCTGTAGTTTCCAGGGTCTGTAGATGGCCCACCTTTGTGCAGAGGGATGACTGCTGCCTTTCTCCATTCATGAGGCATGAAGCCTGTTTGGAAGCTACAATTAAACAGTAATTCTAAAGGCCCTGATAGATCATGTTTCATGCTATTTAGAAGTCATCCTGGGATATTGTCTGGGCCCATTGATGCAGTGCTCTTGGTCTTAGAGAGAGCATTAAGGACCTGTTCCCTAGTGATACTAGGGGGAGTTATATTTGATGATATTTCCTGAGGGAAGGTTGATGGGGAGACAGGGGTAAAGTTAAATTTATCAGCCAGGAGGTTTGCTTTATCTTCTGGCTTAGTATAGGTGGCTCCATTTTCAACGAGCTCTGCACACAACTGTGTATTGCCTTTGAGATTTTGGACATAGCTAAAGAATGCTTTGTGGTTGTCCTTGACCTGGGAGGCCAAATCTACCTCAAATTTGCCTTTGGTAGACTTTATTTGTCCTCTGAGTTGTTTGTTTAGTTTGGGAGGGCTTTTATCCTGCTGGGTGCTGTACCTCCTAAATTTTGTCATGATTTTAATCCTCTTGTTATACAGCCTATTGATTTTGTGATTCCACCATGGTGGCTTGTTTTTTGAGTTAGTTCTGTACATCTTCATGGTGGGTAGAGCTGCCTCTATGCAGCTATTAACATGCTTGTACAGGGTTTCTGTGAACAATTCTGCATAGGCAGCAGTGTTCCCAGTGTGTACTGGGGGTTGAAATTTTGCCAGGTACTCGATTAATAGCAGGAGGTTAGCCTTAGAATAGTTCCTGAATATTCCAGGTTTAGATGGGGGACCAGGTTTTATTTTTACTTCAAAGGAGACCAGTTTGTGGTCTGACCTTTCCAGGGAAGGCATTACAGTAGGGGGTGTGCAGCTCTCTCCTATATTACTGAGGACCAGATCCAGTATGGTTACACCCCTGGTTGGTGTATTGATTATCTGATACAGGGAGTTTGTGTTTACAAAATCCAGGAATCTCTGTGTATGTACATTTGGTGTCGTATAGGATTCCCAGTTAATATTAGGGTAATTAAAGTCACCCATGAAAATGGTATTGCTTTGGATGGTTAGTGTTTCTATGAAGTTTAAATACATGATATGGGTTTCCTGGGTCATAGAGGAGGCCCTATAGCTTGCAAGGAAGTGGTACTGGATTTTGCCTATGGTGATTTGAACATGGAGCAGCTCAAGTGCATTGTCCTATTTGACCAGCCTTGAAGTATATTTATTTTTGATGTAAATAGAGACACCTCCACCTTTAGTCCCGGCCTGTGAAGTAGCTGGCCTAAATGTGTGGAAGGCATTATAACTTTGCACTGGTGGTGTGCTCTCCATGGCTTTAAACTGTGTCTCAGTGACCGCACATATGTCAGCATTCTCTCGGGTAAAGAGAGTTTCTAGGGAGTTGAGTTTTTTGTTTAGATTCCTAGCATTGAGTAGTAATACCTTTAGACTTTCTTGGTTTTGATTTGCTATGTCAAAAGTACTTTAAGTTTGGCACTGCCTAAAAAAGACACTGTGGGGGAAAACAATGTTTTAGCTAATATTTGAAAGCCTAGGGGCTAGAGGTGCTGACCTTCCCTGGCAAAGCAGCATGGTCTATTGACCATCTCCTTCCATGCTGACAAATATTGCACCCCCTTAGAATGACACCAGAAACTAAGCCAATTATTAAAGTCAATTATCTTTTGTTCGTATTGTGGCATCATCTTTGGAGAAGGTAAAATGCTGCTCAGTGCTAGGCTCATACCAGCTTGAGACACATATTCCGAGAGCTCCATGAAATCTCTCTTCATATAGTTTAGGGAGGTACATCTCACGTCATTTACTCCCACATGGACTATGACTGAGTCATATTGGTAATTGTGGTCCAATGACCTGAGTGCATGTGTAATGTGGTGGATCCTAGCCCCTGATAAGCAACTGATTGTGACTTTCTCCTTAGCCTGGTGAAAGGAATATCAGTGGGCCTCATGATGGATTCTCCAATAACTAGAATGTTGGATATTGTGTGGTGGCTTGCCTTATGAGCTTAGAGGTAGAGGCTCCATGAGATGTAGCTGTGCTTATGCACTCTTCTTTGGTTTTATACTTTTTCGGATATTCGGATATATATATAAATAACATCCCTACCCTAGAACACATTCTAGAACATATCTCTAACAAACTTCCTCAAGAAACACTATTTCTTGGGGACTTTAACATCGATTGGATATCATGTAGCAACATTAACCCTACTTCTCATATAAACCTAAATGGTTTTAAACAACTCATTAATGGTCCGACCAGAACCAACAAAAAAAACAAAAAAGAAACCACCTTGGACTGGATCCTTACTAACTCCCCCTTACAAAACTACCAAACTGGCATCCTTCCTGACGACATTAGTGATCACTCCCTCATTTACGTAGTCAGAGCCAAAACTAACCTAAACTTTCCTACCACTCACAAAACACTATACTCCAAAAAAAATTTTATTCCTGAACAGTTTCAAACAGAACTTTCACAATATAACTGGACCCCTCTAAAACACCTCACACTTAACAAAGCCGTTGAATACTTCAATTCAGCATTCCTTGCAATCCTAAATCAACATGCCCCAAGTCGCACTACTAGAACAAAGACTAAGACAGCACCCTGGCTAACCTCCAATACTAAGCATAAAATTATTCTCAGAAATAAATCTTGGAATAAATGGCGTTCCTCTAGAAACCCAACAGATCATCAAACCTTTAGAGAGCTCAGAAACAGTACCAAAAGCTATCATAACAGATAAAAGAATTATTACTTTAAACTTCAACAATCCACCAATAAAGAACCAAAAAATTTCTGGTCTACTATTAACAATCTAATTACCCCAGGCAAATTAATCACACCCAATCCCCAGGACTTAGACCCAAGACTCTACTTTAATAGCCAATAATTTCAATACTTTCTTTACTTCATCCATACAAAGTCTTGCTAACCACCTATCTCCTGATACCTCTCAACTGCTCTTAAGTAGCTTCAATGACTCTCTTCCTCTCCTTCAACTACAACCCATACCCACCTCTTATATACAATCTCTATTACACAAACTTAAACCCACTACCCCTCAGCAGACAAGCTTCCTGCTGAATTCCTGCAAGTAGCAGCTAAAGCTATTGCCTATCCTGTCTCTATTCTAATAAACAGATCCATAAAAGAAAGTGCTTTCCCAGCAATTTGGAAAATATCACACATAATACCCTTACACAAAGGAGGCAAATCTACCGACCTTTCTAACTTTACCAATTGCACTGTTATCTCCTCTAGCAAAATTATGGAAAAATGTATACATAAACAACTACTAAACCATCTCCTCCTTAACAACCTACTAGCTGACACCCAACATGGATTTAGGCCTTCACATAGTACTACCACTGCACTACTCTCTTTCACCAATACCATCAACTGTAACCGTAATAACAACAAACTAACCTCTTCTCTATTTCTAGACCTGTCAAAAGCCTTCGATATGGTAAATCATACACTTCTTCTCCACATACTGAAATCCCTTGCCTTGGATGACTCTTCTTTAACCTGGTTCTCATCATATCTAGATGATCAACATCAAGCAGTACTCTGGAAAAATTCTCTATCTACTCTATTACCCATCTCATTAGGAGTACCACAGGGATCTATACTAGGCCCACTTTTATTCTCCATCTTTATTAATGATCTCCAATCATCTATCCAAAACACTACCTGCATACAATATGCAGATGATTCCACTTTAATCTGTACAGCCTCCTCTCAACCAGAACTCCAATCCCTTACACAAGCTACCTTTTCAACCGTTGAACAATGGTTCTCTAAAAGATGTCTTCTCCTTAACCCCAAGAAAACAAAACTATTACTTTTTTCACCTACACATAAATCTACTCAACTACATTTTACTATCACTGCAAGTGATAACTCTCACATTACTCCTGATTCCATTACAAAACTGCTTGGTGTTACTATTGATAACAATCTTAGCTTTGACCACCACATTAATAACACAATAAAAACAGTTAATAAAAAGATTGGTTCACTATACAGAATAAAACCCTTCCTTACACCTAAGGCACGGACTACTTTAGCACAATCACATCTTATCTCTACCCTTCTGTATGCATCCTCGATCTACACTAATCTATCTAAAGGTAACCTTAGGAAACTGTCTACATCCTACCACAACATAGCTCGATTTGCCACTGCATCTCAATATAGAACTCACCACTGCATAAACTTAAAACTTCTACACTGGCTGGAACTTCCTAACAAGATTATCTATCAACAACTCTTAATAGCACATAAAATGTTATATCAACCCTCAAAAACACCTGCTCTTAGCAACCTCTTGACTCGCTATAATAATTTAAAACAAGTACGCACCGCCCAAAAGGTACAAGTTAACATTACCAGAATTTCAAACTCTGCAGGAACTGCCTTTTCTCCAACTCAGTTGGCAAAATATGGAATAACCTTCCCTTACATATCTCCTCTCTAGCCACTTTTCCTTGCTTTAAAAGCAACTTCTTTCACATCTGAATAACTTCTGGCTCTGCTCTTGTACCAATCCAGACTAACCTACTTTCATCTTTCAACTATATTTGCATTTTATTTAACACTCTAAATCTCTCTCTCAAATCATAAATAACATTATGATTCTACTGTTACTAAAAAAAAAAAAAAATTATTATTTTTATTTTCATGTTTTAATTACATAATTTGTATTACATAGTTAGTATTATCTATTTGTTATTAGAATAGCATCACCTGACCTGAACTAATTTCCTTGTATTATTGCTCTTTGCCTATATCACAAGTGTCTTTTTTACATGTATTTCTATAAACATGCTTTAATCTGTGGAGCTTTTCTCCCCGGGCCTCCACTGAAAATGGACAATGATCCAGTTGGACTAGCCCGGTCAACAAATGTAAAATAAAATAAATAAAATAAATAAAATATATATATATATATATATATATATATATATATATGTATATATATGTATATTAAATGAGTTATTCAAGGGCATAGTATGTGCTGCTTGTGTATACTTTGTGACATCTTATGTGAATGTTCATTCTGTGTCAAGACAATGAAGGGGAAAGAGTGTTCAGGCTGGCATGAAATTATGTAGAGCTTATAGGACTTTGGAGTATGCAACTTAATTTGCAGTGCTTCCTTGGTAATTCATTACATTATGGACATTTTAAGGTCAAACTTATGTGCTGCTTACCTTGCTGTCTTTTTTGCTGTCAGCATACTGAACGAGAGGGAATGTTTATCTTTACAGGGATTAATGTATTGTTTTTTCCAGTTTCAGAATATATACTTAATTTTCATGAGTTTCTAAGGGAATTAAATGAATGTATAGACTGTTTAAATATCACGTTTAAGAGCATCTTATGCTTACTCCTGACAACTTACCCAAATGTTAGGATTTTGAATGTGAACAAACATTCGTGTTGACAGTTATTAATGTGTTTATTTTTTAAAACTTTGAAGTTGGAAATTTATTTCCTTGATAATTCCAGGAAAGCTCGATTGTTTTTCAGGGGGGGTTTTTTTGTTGTTTTGTTTTGTCTTTTTGTTTTTGGGGGGGGGGGGGCTTTGAGAGGTTACACTTATGTACTGCTTTTGCTTACTTTTGACAACTTATCTGAACATTCATTTTGTGTCAGAGCAGTGTTCATTTAATTTCTAGAGTGCACATAGGAATATTATGTACTGCTTGTGCATTTTCTTTGGTGGATGTGGCTTGCGTACAATGTATAACTACTTACCTTCCAGCCAACTCTTTCCAGCAATGCTTATCAGCAATCAGGCTTTTTTCTCAGCTACAGTATGGATATTTACTCCAGTTCTGCTGGTCCTTCTCCAAATGTACCTAAAAGAAAAAAAAATAGTTAAAGTACAAGCCCTTGCCTTCAACGTGTATTTAGCCAATGCTTCAGCCAATAGTGGGTGACTCTGAAGTGGCCATTACTGGTTCCTAAGACCGCTTACTGGTTTTCTAAAATTCTTCTGGTGTAACTTTGCCAGTCACTAAGGACCCATAGTCAGACATGTCAGCTTCAGTGTCCCTTGAAGGACATGGGAGAAGCATCTTCTTTGGATTCGGGAGTAGTTCCAGCAGATTCTTCTCAGGGTAGCAGGGGAATTATACCTCCAAGAGAAACAAAGTTAAAGTTATGCCTAGTAAGAACATATTATTACCTTATATTCTACTTTATTGCAACAGTAAATCCTAGAAATCTAAGAGCCTTACCTGGTTGGTGGACTAATTCTAAAATTCCTGAAAAAATTTGTCAGAGGTTTCAGAAATGGAATTTGACGCAGTTTCTTCTCCTTTTGTTTTGGTATGACAGGACTCTGGGCCTCAAAAAAAGGATGTTCTCGAGATCTCTGTGGGAGGAGCTTTATTTCTTTCCATCCATTTCCAGGAAGATGGCAGTGATTTGGTGTGTAGAAATGCATGCTCCATCTAAATGAAGGAGTTATTGCCTTATGGTGCATGTCAAGGGCCATTTTTATATTTTTATTGCTCCCATATTGGCAGCTTTGGAGGAAGTTTTATATTGCTGCCTGCGATAATCCTTTTTTTCAATTTTCATTCACCATATGGCAGACAGATGGAGTTTCCCAGTGTAGCAAGACGTCAAGCTTCACAAGTTGAATAAGAGGGTAAGATACTGCAGTTAAGAGAATTTTTATTTAGCTTCTTTAGCATTCAGAATTCTCTAGGTCCAATGCCTCATATGCAGATTTACATTACAGACTTTTTTCTGGTTGCTTGAGACCTAGTCTAGTCCTTTCATGCTTCAGTTTAGTTGGGAAAGTGTCAACGTTTCTGTTGCTGACCCTTCTGGGTCTGTTTTTAATATTTGCTGTGTCAAGTTACTTGATATATGCATATTTTAAAAGATGTTTATCTTCACTTCCCCATACCCAAAATTCAGTTTCTCTGTGTTTGGGGACTTTTTTTTCAAATGTCAGGAGCTTTTCCTTGCTAGGTTTGCACATAAGGTGGAGGTTCTGGTTTGTGAAGAACCTGTGGAACTAACCTTCTATTATTCTAGAAGTGTAGTTTCCCTTTTAGGCTTTATATAATAGGAACTGCATACATGGAGACAACTATGGCTTTGATTTCACATCTCCCATTTTTTCTCCTTACATTCCAATTTAATCTGTAGTCATGGATATGTCAGATTTTACTTTAATTGCAGTTGCATTGGGGGTAAATGTGTCAGGCTATGGTATATATCTGACAGAGGTAAGTACATAAAGGATCAACAGGTGTGATCTGTGCTCCATGTTTTAAAATCTATTTATCACTTGTGGGTACTTGGACACCTGAAGGTGCTTATAGATTTTACCATTGTGTTATGATACATTGATTAACAGGAGACAGCAAGTTTACCTCCTGATCCATCTGGCTAGAATGACTTTGAAGTTAGCTATGTAACACTGTTAACTTCCCAAAAACCATATGTTTTGTCAGAGCAGGGTATAGTGGCAGACAAGCTGAGCAGGACCTAGACAGATCTCACAAATGGAAGTTGAACAGTGAGATCTTCCATGAACTGAACCTAATGAGGAGAACACTTTAAATAGTTTTGTTAGCTTCCTTTCAAAACAGAAACTTAACAAGATTAACTCCAGGATCCAATGTTGACTTCTCCATCTGTCTTCAACATGTGGGTTAATCAATACAGTCCTTTCTTCAGAAACTTTCCCAGAGCTCTGCCTCCTATACCCATAATACATTGCTCCCCCTCATTTACCTCAGATCTTTTTTGCCACATTGAAAGATAGCAATGCAATTTGGAGCTCCGTTGAACAGTGGTGTATCCATTGGCTTTTCTAGTAATTGTACTTTGCTGTACCTTTCTGCCTTTCCTCTATCCTTTCTTAGGTTTTGTTTATGGTAGTTGCTAGGGTTAGGTATTAGTTTGTGAGTTTTTTTTTCCTGTGGTTTGTGATCTGCTTTCTGATTCCCACCATTTGTGTGTATAGTTTAAATAAAGAAAATGTTGTTTCATTAGTGTATGTTTGTGTTAGGTAAGTTAGAAGCTTGGTCACTAGGTTTGTAGGGCTTGATTTGTTCTGTAGTGTGTTGTTTTGTTTTGTTTGCCTTTAACTTTTTCTCCTTAGTGTTCACAATGGATAAGTTGAGAAGCTTCAAAAAATGTGTGGCATGTGGCTACAAGCTCCCTGCATAAGACAACCATGACCAGTGCATCTATTGCCTCATTGCCTCACACTTAGATTCTGAATGCAGTATTTGTTTGGGATTTGGGACCCAGGCACTATACAAGTACCAGGCAAAGTTGATGTTGAATGGCTTACTGCCCTCATCAGCATCTCTGCTGGCTTCTGCTTCTTCTCCCTTGAAGAAGTCAGAGAAGAGTGACAAGAGTTGGAAGGATCTTCCCAATGATGTGAAGACTCAAAACTAGGACAGGGAGGAGTGCACAGATCTTTGGCTCCTCCTGCTACTTTGGCATTTTGGCTGGCTCCATCCTGCTGGAGCCAGTCCCCGTTGGTGTCAGCTTTGTGGAAAACTGTGTCTCTGACATTAAGCATTTCCAGTCCTTTCTTAACCAAAGAGATTGATAGTTCAGGTAAGGTATACTCTCCTTTTTCTTCTGTGACCCAAAAGAGCTCTTGCTTGCCTCTTCTTCTTCTCCTCTTGGGATCCAAGCCTCTCTGATATGAATCCAGTTGTCGGACCACAGCTCAGTCAGAAAGGTGTCTAAACCTTAGTCAGTCATCTCTGTCAACTTGCTGTGTCAGTAGTCTTCAACCATCTGAGTTGGAGCAACTCATGCACTCCTTTTTGCAGATCCAGATTCAGCTAGGGCTCCTCCCTGACATTTCAGCACCAGTGCCTGAGGGTTCAGCAACATCATTTTTGTTTCTAACTTCAGGCCTTACACTTTCAGCTTATATGGATGCATTTACCTTGCCATCACCTAGGTTTGCTGTGATGGCTTGGCCTCTTCAGGTGCCAACCTTTTCATTGACATTCTTGATTCCTGTGGAACTGGAGCTGGGTGCGCCCCAGAGATGAAAGATCAGGGCTGGGTCGGGTTTGAGTCTGCAGGTTTCAGGGGTCATCCCTTCCTCTCGGGGCTTCAGCACTTGAAAGTTCAGTTCTGGTCTCTGTGTCAGGGCAGGTAGGGTTGGCTGTGGAGACAGGCATCTGCCTGGGATCCTCGGACCTCAGATAGCTGATGTTGGTTCTGTGTTTGACACTCTGGAGAAGATTTCTGTAGGTCTGAGACATAGTGGTTGGCATTGCTTGTAATATTCCCCCATATATGTCTTGGCTTGTGAACAGTAAACGTGCATCCGCTGGCTCTAGGACAGCCCACACCTTTGGCCCTTCATGTCACCCTGCAATGAGGGCCTCCTGCTTCTTCCTCTTTCCCCCTGGATGCTTCTGCCCAAGAGGGTCAAGTGAAGATTCACTGCACAATAAAGTGCATAGATTCCACTGAAGAATCTCCCATGGAGGATACTGACCTTATGGAAGGAGAAGTTTCTCCCAGGTCCCCCCACAATGATGTCTCTTTTGGTGATCTTATTGAACCTCCTAGGCAGCACAGGGGTTGGACTGCTGAAACATCCTCATCAAAGGAGTAAATGTTTTTGTAGGCTTTTGGCGTAGGCCCAGCCACGTCCTGGGTGGTTCCCCCTCTGGACATGCTTATCAGCCTGGTATCCTAGAGGGAGTGGAGAGAACCAGATCTGGTGGAAGCAGTCTCCAAAAAGCCTGATAAAATCATTGTCCCACCTAAGGACTGACTTCATTGGAGTAAGGGACCCACAGTTGATGACATTGTGGTGGCAATGGCCACCAAAAAGGAAATTGCAGAAAGTTCTTCAGTCCGTCCTCTGAACAGGGAGTTTGGACTGCTTATGAAGGCATACTTACAGTTCAGTAACAATACAATGAAAGAGTTAAATTATTTGGCACATTTACTAAGACTTAAGTCTGACCTTGTGTTGGAAGTGTAAAAGTTGTTCAGACACAATAGGTATAAGAGAGGCAGAAGACTGCAGAGGCCCAGCTGTCAAAAATGCAGTTGATCACAAACTTGTCCATATGCCTGCTTTTCAATGTTTCTGATGGCATGTCTTGCACAGCAAGTGTCAGCATTGCCATACACCGGTATGCCTGGATGAAGTTATATAATTTTTCAGACTACTTTAAGGTGTCTTTTTTCAATGCCTATTTTGATGGTTCCTCTTTATTTGACCCCAAGGTCAAAGTCACACTAAATAGGAGTGAACAGGACAGGAAGGCACTTTCTGCCATCAGAGTGCACTTTGCCACCCCACAATGGTCCTTTTTAAGAAACCAGAATGGGTACAAGTGGCTGTTTTTTCACAGGTCACAGGAGTCTTTCCAAGACACTCCTGGTCAAGGTGCCCCTCGTAGCAGGGGTGGCAACCAGAATGGATGTCACCCAAGTGGCAGAGGTGGTCTGCAGCACCGTAAAACATACTCTGGGAGGTCTTCTCAGCACACCTGAAAGGTTGCCTGGCTGCCCTAATCTGGAGGCAGTTGGGGACACTTCCCTCTCCACCATAAAGCTTGGAAGGTCATCACCTTGGAAGCATGGGTGTTGAAGGTCATATCCAGAGGTTATACAGTTTCATTTTTGTTTCCTCCAATGGTATCAAGAAAGTCTGCTCTAGATGTTCCACCTCATCAGAGAAGAGAGGCAGTAGTTGAAATTCAGAAACTGCTGGAAAATTGAGTCATCCATGAGGTCCCACTAGACCAAGCAGGATCTGGGGTCTATTCAAGATTCTTTTTGGTGCCAAAAAAGAGCAAGGGTTTGAGACTAATTTTGGATCTGGGCAAATTGAACCACTATGTGAAGCAGGCTAACTTCTGGATGGCCACTCTGCTGCCCATTCTGCCTCCATTGAGGAATGATGACTGAATGTGCTTGACAGATCACAAAGATGTTTACCATTATATATATCACTAGCAATTCTGAGCACTGCCTTTTGGTCTCACTACAGCCCTCTGTGTGTTCTCCAAGTGCATGACAATGGTAGCAGACTGACCCAGGCTGCAGGGCATCCAGATTTTTCCTTACATAGATGATTGGCTCCTCACTGCCTCTACAAGAGCATCATTGATCTTAGTTCAGGACTCATTGTTCCACTTATGTCTCTTCTTTGGAATCAGAGTGAACTAGGAAAAGTCTAGCTTACATGTACTTAAAATTTTGGAGTTCATAGGTTGCCATTTGCATATGGTCTCTGAGACAGCAAAACATCCACTTCACAGATTAAACTCTATTCAAGCAGAAGCTTATCATCTTATTCTATATCACAACCCCCCAGGCTGCCTGATCTTGAGGCCCTTTGGTCACCTGGAAACATTAATATGCCTGATGCCTTTGATGAGGTATCATATGAGGGTTCTACAGTGGATTTTGTTAGCTCAGTGGTCATATATAACTTATCCCATCAGTTTCCCAGTGTTCAT
Organism: Protopterus annectens; assembly: GCF_019279795.1. Taxonomy (NCBI): domain Eukaryota; kingdom Metazoa; phylum Chordata; order Ceratodontiformes; family Protopteridae; genus Protopterus; species Protopterus annectens. The sequence continues at coordinate 534,251,545 of NC_056749.1, read as the reverse complement.
TATGAGCAGTTGTCAGGCTTAGATCAAATGGTGGTTGGAGTCTTCTCTTACTGTTGCTGGATGACCCTTTGTTCTTTCCCAACCTCAGGCCATGGTCACTACAGCTACCTCCTTTCTGATGGAGACGGGGCATTTTGAAGGGAAAATGGTTCAGGGGACATGGTTATCAGTCATTGTCAATCTTTACATCAGTGTCTTTGAGATGAGAGCAGTCCTCCTAGCACTGCATGCCCTTCCAGGATCTTCTCCCCAAGGATGTGGTTTCTATTCAAATGGACAGTATGACGGTTGTTTGGTACATGAACAAGCAGGAGAAACTCAATCTTATCCTCCTTGTTGGGAAGCCTTGAGGGTGTGGCAGTGGGTGATCTCCTCTCAAAAGTTTCTGATCACAGTGTACATCCTGTAGAAGTCCAAAGTCTTATCACACAGTCTAAAGAGAAACAGCTTTCTTCCTCATGAGTGGTACCTGAATCCAGCAGTAATAGTTTGTAGTTTCCGACACTGAGGAACATCATGCTGTGTTCCTTTTACCACATCATCTAAACACAAAATACATCAGTTTTTACACCCTGCTTCCCCCTAGGGAAAGTCACCAAGGGACACTCTTCTGTGTGCTTGGCAATTGGGTCTCCTGTATGCCTGTCCACCTATTCCCTCATCTTAAAATTGCTTCAGAAAGCAGCTTATTGTAGAGTGATGGGGATTCTCATTGCCCCATTCTGGTCCTGACAGGTCTGATTTCCCTTTCTGTGGCCTCAGCTTTGGCACCCAACCATTCCAGGGTTGATTTTCCATTCTACAGGAATCCACCCAGTCTTCTTATCCTCAAGTTAACCACATGGTTTTTCTAGTTTCCATGATGGCAAGGGATCCCACGCTCTCGCAGAGTCATTAACATGTCCTCTTTCCAGAAACTTTCTGTGTAGAAGATTTATACTAGGAAATGGAAACGCTTTGTGATTTGGGCCTTCTCTAGGGGATTATACCCTTTATTGGCCTCTTTAGTGGCTGTTCTCGATTTTCTTGCTGACCTATTTCAAGCAGATTTGAGCTGTTCTGCCATCAAGGTGCAGATTGCTACTCTATCTAATTTTCAGTTTGGCAGAGATAACACGCCAGTTGCAGCTCTTAAGATTTCTATTTTTTTTAGTGGTAAGTTTTTGTTATGTCCTACAGTTTGAGAACCTGTGCTACAGGTTCTAGCTTCTCCTCCTTTTGAGCCTTCAGTTTCCATCTCCTTGAAGTTATCTTGGAAAACATCTTCCTGGTGGCCATTGCATTGGCCGGGAGAGTTTAAGAGCTGCAGGACTTGTCCTCTGCTCTCCCGTTTTTGATGTTTCACATAGTGAGTTTGCCTCAGGACTAATCCCTCTTTTTTGCCTAAGGTAGCCTCTGAATCAACTCTGAACCAACTTATTCATCATTATTTTTTCTATCTCTAGTAATAAAGGTGAATATTTGTTGCACTGTTTGGATGTTCATAGACAGCTGAGATTTTATTTAGAGAACCAAAGCCTTTAGAAGAATGGAGCAGTTATTTGTCTGTTTCTCCACAGCCAGATTAGGCAGACCCATTTTGAAAGTAGCCCTAGCCAAATGGCTGTCTAATTACATTTCTTTTGTGTACAGTTTATAAGGAAAAGTCCTTGTCTGCAAAACTAAAGATCATTCTACTAGGGAGGTGATGACTTTCACTGCTTTTTTCTCCTAAGCCTCTAGTGATGACATATTGCAGCTGCTGCTTGGGCTTGGATGTTCAGTCAAGGTCCAGGACCTAATTTGGTTCCACCATTCTGAGAAATGTTCTCTCCTAGTGCCTCCCTGAGGTAATATGAGGCAGAGGACTCTATTCCATAAGTTGAAGGTGGATGGAAAAACAACATCAGATACAAAAGTTATGTAGTTACCATAATAATGGATCCATGTTGTCTGTTTTCATTCTCTTCAACCATTCCTCTTTCCTGTCCCCTTCCTTGTGGGATTTATTTCGCAAGTAAGTGAACAACTTGGCTTCTGGGATCCCCTCCATCAGGTCCTAGTATCTTTATGCTCCTAGTATGTTTATTCTTCAGGTTTTCAGGATTATTTGAGGACAAACTCAATTTGAGGTAAATGAAGGGGAGTAAGGTATTATGAAAGTCTCTGAAGAAATGCCAGCTTTGGATCTGAATCACAAACCGGCAACATGCGTATATCATTATGGTAAGTACATAACTTTTGATTTCTCTTCTTCTAGGACTGGCAAACAGGTGCTTTGCCATTGTCTTTCACAGGAATGTTCATTCATGTTTTGTTTTGCCACCCTTTCCACTGTTTTTTTTTTTTCACATGCCATTGTAATATTTCAGAAACACCATCCATAGACTTTGTGGTGACCCCCTTTTTGCCCAGGCAAAATTGGTTCTCCCTCTCCTATGGATTGGCCAAGAGTAATGACCACAAGCTTCCTCACAGGGTGGATCTACTCACACAACACAAAGGGGATTTTATACACCATGATCTTAAACATTTTAACTGATTGCCTGAATGATTCTTTTCTGATACTTTAGAGGCACCTTGTATCTTGGAGACATACTGCAAATACTAAGGAGGCATTAAATCTTGCTATTAGGAAATCTGGTATTTCCCATTTGGAAAGATTTCCTAATTGGTGGCTTGCATATAACCAGGTCCCTATTTGGGATTATTACCACTAGTTCTCCAACATTTGTGTGGGTTATTATCCAGTGGTTGTATTACTCCAGTTTTAAGGAGCATTTATCAGCCATATCAGCATGCTTGCACATGGATCCACCCCTGTTCTCTTTGTTACTAGTGAAACAATTTAGGAAATTTACCAGTTAAAGCTGTTTAGTAAAAAGTTGTACCTTCTTGTAATCTTCATTGTGTATTGAAAAATATTGTTGTCTCCTTTTTGAACCTGCTCTTTGAGCTGTTAATGGTTCATTACTTAAAAATCTAATTTTTGTTTCCTTTTTAAACCTGCTTTTTGAGCTGTTAATGGTTCATTACTTAAAAGTCTGATTTTCGTTGTGTTCTAATGCCTACAAAATAAGTATCTGAGTGGCAAGCGGTTATGGTGGGTAAACCCTCTTTTGGCATTACTCACAGACAGATTGACTTTAAGTACCAATCCTCCATTTATGCCCAAAGTGGTTCAGAGTTCCAAGTACTGTTTATATAACCTCTTTCTTGGGATAAAAGTTGTCATTTTACTATGAACATCCTCAGTCTTCTCAGGTACCATCTTCACATAATTAGTCCTGTCTTCAAATAGAGCATCTGAAAAGGGTCCCAAGACCAGCCTTACCAAATCAGAAATCAAATGACAGCAGACAAGTAAATGGTACTGAAGGAACAAGAGAAGAATTTAATAAATATTGCCTTACAGTCAAACTGGTGGAACTGTTTATAACAAAAACATTAGAAATTACAGACAATATGGAGATACTTACAGATTTCCATGATTCTTGATCAAGGATGCTGAAAGAAATTTGGTTGCTGTGGGTTGCACACTATATTGCTGCTGATTCTAGTTATATGAAGGACTGGCAGCTCACCTACATTGGACGCTCTCTGGAGGCATCATTCCCTTTATAAAGGCACTACTCCGCCATGGAAGGAAACGTACCAAAACCAAACTGATTCTGCAACAAACTGAAGTAACGGGTTTAAGAATTCGTACTGCTAGCTACGGAGTTTAATTATCTGCAGCTGTGTCACCTCTGAAAGCAGTTATGGGGCCGAATTTTGGATTTAAAATAAAACTAGGAAGTGCATGTTTGGTTATCCACGGAGATTTAAACCGAGTTGCTTCTCTATTACTGAATGCACACAGCAGGTTTTTAACTTCACCTACCGGTGAATATTTTCTCCACTTGAAATAGATCAGTGAAGACTATGGAAAATACAAACATCTACCCATCAGCAGTTGTTTTGGTGAAAGTCCTACAGACTTCACAAGTATGTTTCTGTACTGCACAACTGAAAGATGGTAATGTGAGCTTTCAAAATCCTCACACTTCTCATAAAATTGTTTATATCAAGGTTGATCTTTTCTACTTGCTCATGGACTTGTCGAGATCTGGGTCTTAATGTAATATGCTTAAACTCCATTTTTCTACAAAAGTTTGAAATTCTTGTTTTATTGTGTCATTGTGCCTGGAGTTTTGCACATTTGAGTCAAACGCTGTTGCGTACAGGAATGCCGATACTGTATTTGTGGTAATGGTTGAAATCTCTGAGTAGCTGTAATGGTTGGTGAGTGGGCCTAATTGTGTTCTTTTCATTGCTGGGCTGAATAGCTGCAATGGTCATTTTTGATCTGGTTTGTCTGTGTGATGTTTGGGCCTTGGGCTGAATAGCTGCAATGGTCGTTTTTGGGACTGGTTTGTCTGTGTGACATTTGGGCCTTTGTTTTAGCTCCCTCACAGTTGTGAATAGCAACCTTCTGTAAAGGGTACTTGATAATTCTTTTGGATGAAACTTTGCCTGTGAGTTGTCATCCGTAGGGTTTGCTTATTGGGACTTGGGACCTCTACATTTTGGATTTGTTGTAAATGACTGTTGAATATGAGCGGAGTTGCTTTTTAGGGGCTTTGCTCACTGCTTGCACAGCTTTTAGCTGTTTTATTTCTTAGTTTTATGATACTTCCCTTCTATCCTGCCTGAGTAACATTTGTAGCTTCACTAACTTGTTGCTGTCTATATTGCTTTGTGTTTATTTTTGCATACAGGTGTATTAACTGCTTTATTTATTGAGGGGTATTTCGAATGTTTCACAATATTGTAAGAAAAAGTATCCCTCTATTTACTATTGTTTCTATTTTTTGCAGATTATATGCTTTTATTAATCTGTCTGCATTTACTTATATGTCACATTTTATTTTGGAAGTTTACTGGATCAGTGGTCAGGTGACTGCTGTCTGCTAATTTAGGAGACCGTGTTTTGTATTTTTATTAAGACAAACTTTGTTTACAGTCTTATTGTTGGGACCTTTTGAGGTTTCTATATTGCCACATATTTTTTGGTTTGTAAAGAACATATATTTTGTGGTATATCTTAATATCTCTTTAGTTTTTCTAGAGACTGTCTGTCACATTTAAAATTGCTTTATATATCGTATTGTTGTAACTATTGCCTAATGCCTATCAGTAATGATGTTGCCATTTCTTTTCCTCTTCCCTCTGCTATTTACACTGACATATGTCACATCTTATCACACTCCCCTATAATTCTCCCCTTACCCTCCACTCAGAACCTACATCCCTCCCAAACTCTATCCAGGTCCTACCATACTCATATATGCTCACACTCACTGTACTCTACCACACTATTTATTCTTTAAAATAAAATTACTCCCCTTATTAAAACTAATCTCAAACTTAAAACCCAAATTTCTCTATCCTGTCCCTCATCCTATCTCTTTACACTCTATCCTGACAACACTCCTCCTTTCAGGTGATATACATCCCAACCCTGGTCCTAATATCCAACTCTTATCTTCTAATTCCCCTACTCCATCTACTATTACTATTACTTTTTCCCCCCACACCTCTAGCAATCGTACTCTCACTAGTACCTCCCCATCCACTCTCACTTCTACATACAAAACCAAAAAACTTAAACGCTTCTCCCTTAATATCCAGAGTACCTGCAACAAAGTGCCTGATCTCCATGCTCTCATTCAGCACTACACTCCCCACATTTTAACTCTCTCTGAAACTTGGCTAAAACCCCACATCCACAACTCTGAGATCTGTCCCCCCCAGTTTCAATATCTACAGACAGGACAGACCTAGCAAAAAGGGAGGTGGTGTCTCCATTCTTTTTTCTGACTCTCTCAATATTTTACCACTTTCTATTACCCCTCCCTCCTTCCACCCTGCAGAGCTACTCATAGTAACCTGTCATCTCAACAACTACCAGAAAATGGCCATAGCCTCAATCTGTATTCCACCAGGGAATAATATCACCATCCTTGAAAACATCTTATCTTGGTGTTTTCATCACATTCCCTTTGAAACTATTATACTTGGGGGTGTAAATATTGACTGGAACTTAGTTAACTCTAATACACTGTCTCATAGTCTCAACCTACACGGTTTTACTCAACTTGTTTCCTCCCCCACCCGCCTTGGCAAAAAACACTCCAATTCTATCCTAGACTGGATTCTCGTAAATTCTCCTAATTTGTACCACCAGCCAGGTACACTGTCTGACTCCATTAGTGACCACCTACCTATCCACATTACCAGGTACTCACCCAAACTCACTTGTTCTCATCTCTTTAAATACATCCGTAACCAAATAAATTTCAATATCACTTCCTTTAACAAAATTCTCTCATATATTAACTGGTCCTGCCTATATTCTTTACCTTTAAATGATGCAGTGAGCTACTTCAACGAGTCATTCCTAAACATACTCAACTCTCTGGCCCCTGTCAGGAAAATAAAAGTTAAAGCTAGACATGCCCCCTGGCTATCCAAAGAAACCTTCCACCTTATGCATAAAAGAGATGCTACTTGGAAACAATATCTAAAAAACAAATCTTCTGTCTTCATTCAATCTTATGTGGAACTTAGAAACCTTACAAAAAAAAAAGAGTCAACCAGGACAGAAGAACATTTTACCTCTCTGATCAATCTCTGAAACCTACTAACCCTCAGACGTTCTGGTCAGTCATAAAATCTCTTCTCAACCCTGGCTCACCCACAATCCCCAATCCTTTTCCCAATCAATCTCTCTCAGATACCGCCATTCATTTTAATCACTACTTTATTGGTACCATTTCTAAACTTGTACCTAACACCTCTAATATTCCCAACCCTAACTCTAATTCCACTTCCAGTACTATCATTTCTATTACAACACCCACGTTTTCTCCATACCCCCAATCTGACTCCTCTAACCTCTCTGACCCCTTCTTGCTCAAACCTGTATCTGTTAGTTATATTAAAACTCTCCTTAGTAAACTCAAACCTTGTTCCCCCGCCCCTGATAACCTACCTTCCCAATTCCTAAGAATTGCTGTTAACTCTGTGGCCCTTCCTGTCTCCATTCTAATAAACCGCCCAATCCAAGAATCTATTTTTCCCTGTATTTGGAAGGAATACTATACTATCCCACTACATAAGGGTGGAAACTTCACAGAATCATCTAACTTCCGTCCCATTGCTATTCTTTCTCCCCTCTCCAAAATTCTAGAAAAGTGTATTCATTCTCAACTGCTTTTCCACCTTACTCAAAACAATCTTTTAACCAACACCCAGCATAGTTTTAGGCCCAAACACAGTACTAACACAGCACTTTTATCCTTCTCTCATACAGTAGCTAAGGCCAGAAACAATAATAAACCTCTGTCTTGCCTTTTCTTAGATCTGTCAAAGTCTTTTGACACTGTTTCTCACAAGCTTCTACATCAAAAACTTTCTCAGCTGAACATTTCTATCCCCACTCTAAATTGGTTCTCTAGTTACCTGTCCAGCTGCTTACAAGCAGCTAAATGACAAAATTCCTTCTCACCCTTTCTGCCAGTTCAGACCGGTGTTCCTCAAGGTTCTATTCTTGGCCCCCTCCTTTTCAACCTCTTCACCAATGGCCTACACACTGCAGCAATCTCTCCCCTATCATACAGTATGCAGATGATTCAACTTTGATTTCCATTTCTGACTCTATCAATAACCTCCACCATATCGCCCAGTCTTCATTTCACTCTGTTGAGAAGTGGCTCTCCAACAATCAACTTATCCTGAACCCCTCTAAAACTATGCTCTTACTATTCCTACCTAAAGCTGTAGCCCATCACAAATCCACCTTTCTCGTATCCTCACTAAATGGCACCATCATATCACCAGATTTACACACTAAACTCCTAGGTGTCATCGACGACCAGCTCAAACTAGACCTCCACATACTTCATTCTATAAAGAAAACACACCAAAAACTGGGCATGTTATATAGAAACAGCAAATTCCTGACCTCCAACTCTAAACTACTGCTAGCCCAGTCCTATCTCCCCCCCCGCCCTCCTCTATGGCTCCCCTCTATTTTCCAATTTACAGTATAACCTGCTGGCAAAACTTGACCAAACTTATAACAAAATTGCTAGATTTGTCACCAGCAGCCCCTATAAATCTCATCACTGTTCTGCACACTACATTGGCTCGAATTCCCACACCTTCTGACCAAATGTCAGTTGATCCAAGCTTTCCGAACTCTTAATTCTAACTCTGACTGTCCATCTCTGTCCAACCTGATCTCCTGGTACACCCCTCCCTGATCCCTGTGCAGCTCTGATAAACTCTTTCTACAAGTGTATAAACCCAATATTAACATAGGTAAAATACTTTATAAACACTCCATGTCCCTTATTTGGAATAATCTTCCACTACATATTAGAAGTCATACCTCTCTTCCTAACTTCAAACATGACCTTATTTTGTACCTCCATAACAACCCTATATGTACTTGTAACCATCTTACTTAACTCCTCCCTTTCCATATTCCCATTTCTCCACTAGACTTATCATTAAGACCTTTTTTTTCCTTTTTCTTATCTTGCTTTATCCAATCTGCTCTTCTTTCTATACACTCCCTCTTTATATAATTTACTTTATCCTACTGCTCTTCCTTTTTTTTTTCCCTCCTTCCTCTAGATCACTTCATTCCTCCTCTACTCCTATCTTCTTTTGCACTTTGCTTCTTCTGACCTTGTATATACCTATGTACTATTCCCTGGATTACATTTATTTTCTTATCCATTGTATCCATGTTTGTTTTGCTCTTTATATTGTTAACTTGTCTCTGTTTGTATGTATTTGTATGTTTTGTTCTGGGCTTTTCCCCTTGGGTCTCAATGGGTAATTTCTTTCCCAGTTGGACTAACCCAGTTAACAAATGTGAAATAAATAAATAAATTTATAGACAGTTGTCCTTAGCTGTGCCTTACTGTCCTTTTCTGCCATGGTAATTTTCTTTCAGGCAGCACTAGAGAGCATTAAATTAGAGCCTTTCCTTTTTGATGGCATGTTGGAAATGAGGTGATTCTTGAAACATTCTAAAGCAGTGGTGCACAACCTATTTGTGGGGAGGGCCACTACACGAATTCATAATGCATCTGCGGGCCACCTCAAAACATAGTAAGTCATTACGAGTTAACAATAGGTACAGGTGACTGGCATTTTTACTTCAGACAGCAGTTATGAAATTGCCTGTTTTTTACATCAACTTTGCATTTAACTTTATTCTGGCTTGCAGCCATGACTTATTACAAACTCTTGCAGAAAGTTACTGCTATTTACAGACTACAAATTATAAACAACAAAGAACAGTTACTTCTGCAGCTAAAATTAGAGGTGTGTGCAGTTGCAGTCAATTAGGTAAGTAAGCACATGCTAGAAAGTCTGCGTGACTGGAGCAAGGCAAAGCATTTTTAAAAATTTTTGGTTAATCTCTGGGGGCTGGATGGTGTTGCACCAAAGGCCGGATTTGGCTCTGGGGGTGGATGTTGTGCACCACTGTTCTAGAGGCAATTTTCTTTATCCTCATTACATTTTTTTATTTATCCTTTGTTGACTGGTTAGTCCTAATAGGCTAGTAACCTCCTTTTAGGGAAGGCTGAATGTGGTATTTATACTACTAGGGGAAATCTGGCCAGGACATCAGGAAACTTCCCCTACTTTTATATGTATGCGCCATGGGATCTTTTACATCCACCTAAGCTACCACCAACTCAGGCAGGTGGAGCCTCAGTTTAGCATCTTTTCAGAAGGATGCACACTCATGAGTGCAGTACCCCCCTTATGTTGCACTGCAGTGTCAGCAATCCATCTTCCTGGTATGGGAGCAGAACCTGCAGCCTTCTGCACTAAACGTGAATGTGCTACTTGTTGTGCCACTGACACTGCACTGCATATTTTATAAAGCTTTATAAACTGGATTCCTTGATCCAGTTTTAAATTTACATGTATCATTTTTCGTGACTCCTTAGTTCATATCCAGCCTTCACACATGTTAGTTTGGCTTTGGTAATCAACCCATATAGCCTTCGGCTTTTGCAGCAGTAAGAATAATGAACATGGTACAGTCTTGTAAGTTGCATTTACCATAACAGTAACTGGTTGAGTTCCTCACTGCTGCAGTAACTGCACCCTCTTGCAACCCCCTTTTTCTGTATATAGTTATTTTTGCTTGGTGTTATAAAGACCTCCTAGCACTTTAGACTTATAGCTTTCAGGATAAGTATGCTTTCTTTGCTGTTTTGGGCAAGAAAGTCCTGAACATTTTCTCCTCTCTGGTGCTGATTTCCCTTCAAGGGGTTAGTGAATCAGCAATCACAGAGGAGAAGTGGAGGGGAACTACATGACTTTGACCAGCTGTTGTTTCCAGGGCAGGAAACACCCCATATAGCCATATGCTACTGCAGCATGGATGAATTCAAACATCTACTATTACTGTAAGTGCACCTTACGTAACTGTACTTTCTGAAAACTTACTGCAGGTGTTGGCGCCACTTAGAAAGAAATATCAAGGGATGTTTGTGCATACTATTTCAATCCTATCCATACGACTCACAGGCAGATAGGAAGCAAAACATTACTTAGGACTTTTTATAATTCTGAAATTTATTTAGCTGAGCAGGAAACACTGATACATGTGCAAAGTGACAAAATGCTTACAGGAAGGATTATTTCAGTCCTAATAGAAGTCCAGGTACATATTACTTCATTTTTTATTTATCTACAAATAGTATACTCTTCTCTACCCCAGTATACCAACAAGTGATTCTCTCTGTTTATCATATTGCATTTTTGACTTTAGTACCTCTGTTATGGCTTCTGCAAGTCCCACTCTATCCTTTTCTATTTGTCATATTACTTTCTCTACACTGATGCATACCTCTGTTCTTCTAGGTTTTTCATTTCCATGTAAGTTATTTTGCATTATGTGTACATTGCCTTCAATTGCCACAATTATATCCAATCCACCAACCTTTCAATGTCTTTGTTTTTTCCTGTTTGCTTGCGATAGTCACATTGTAGAAATTTGTATGATCTGTAAAGGCATCTTGTCGTTCCACAACTTCTGTAATTACAGTTAAAAAGCCTATAAAAGACTGGATGGAGTACTAAGTCTGCAAAACCCCAATAGTAGCAATTATTTTTATAGAGTGTAGCTCATATAATGCTGTACGCTGTCTTCTACTGTCCAGCCGTCATCTGATTTCTGTTGTCACCCTTAGACCCCCTCTCTCCAGTGTTGTTTGATTTCTTCACTGTGTGTGGCAGTGTTTCAAGTGCCTTGCTAAATTAGAATTCCATGCTCCTCTCTCTTTTACTACCCTGTTTATGCAACACATAACCATTATTAGATTTATCTGATAGTGACCTCCAACTGTGAATTGTTTCTTGGCTCTGTAACACTGTGATCTGTATATACCTCACAGCTGTTTTCTTTAGAAGTCATTCCATGATTTATGTTAATATTGAGATTCTTATTGACAGTTTTCACTTTCTAGTTTGGTCCCGCTTTTGCAAAGGATGCTTCCCTTTTCCTGTCTGTGGGTATCCTACTGTGCTCACATGACTGGTTAAACTAGCCAACTCTCTTGCTCTTCCTTTGTGAATGCTGTTTAATCCCTGATGTTATGCCCTTGTTTTTTCATTATACTTTCCTGTCTATTGTCTTCAGTATGTTAAGCCTTACTATCTATTTCTTGTCTTTCTTTGCTCCTTTCTACACAAGTTGCATTACTTAGTCCTGAACAGTGTATCTATCATGTATATGCCATGCAGTTCTTTAGTAAGTTGAGTTTCTTTTTGCTGTAAGAGTAAAGGTTGTTGATGTTTATGAGAGCTATACTTACAGCAGTGTTTGTCTGATTTGGTGACGTATAATGGCTACAGCATCAGTCGAGGGTGTGACATTTTAATCCTTGTCAAGTACAGTTTCCTGAATGATATGCAGAACTGAAAGCTAGGCATAACTTTGTCCAGAAATAATAGGGTTACAGAGATGCTTGATTCATAGGTGTGTAATAGGCTAATGGCCCTGGGGCCTTTACAAGCCTAGCCCATAGGATTACCCTGGCATCGTGCCACCCGACCTTAGCTCCCAGTGCCTACTTCGAGTAAAGCCACTGGAGTGATCCCTGGGGTGAATTTTCTATTTCCCATCCACTCATCAAGATTTCTCTTGAAGAGGGCCAGTGAGGTGCTCTGATTGACATGTATGGGAAGTCTATTCCATAGCATGGGCAGTCTCTGGGTTATGAACCTGTCCCTCCAGCATGTTCTGTTGATTGTGGTAATGAGGTTGTGGTCTCTGGAGTATGTGGTGTGGAGGGATTGGGATTTGTTTAGATGTAGCATTTCTAACAGAGATGGATCAGAAATGACTTTGTAAGTCGAGCAGAGATTGCCTCTAAGTAGTTGATATGAGACAGAGAATAGTTGGAGTTTTTTTAGTCTGTCCATATAGGAAGAGTAGAGGGAGACAATGACCTATTTCTCCTGGATTTAAAACCCTTAGTAATTAGATGTGCCACATAGAAGGACTTTCTGACCACAGTGGTAATTTGGTGGTGGTCAAAAGAGAGGTTCCTGTCAACCTGTGTTCCCAGATCTCTTATAATGCCTTATGTGTTCAGTGGACTACCATTGATGTGGTAATTCATGGGAACCGGGTTTTTCCCAAAGGAGATGACAACACATTTTTTGGTATTGAGCTTAAGGCCATGGTTCTGACACCAGTCGTTGGTCTCAGTGAGGCCTTTCTGTAGGATGCTAATATCACTTGGGGAGTTAATTATAACTCCCAACTTGCAATCATCTGTGAACTTTGTCTGCCAGAGTCCCTTCATGTTGGCCTGGACTTCAGAGTAATAGATACCAAACAGGAGAGGACCCAGGACCGAAACCTGTGGGACTCCACTTGTGACTGGTCGGCAGTCTGACTTGGAGTCAGCTACTTTCACCCTGTGGGCTCTATCTGTGAGCCAGTTTGCAACTCACCTAGTGATATAGGGGTTGATGCCTAGCTTAGTGAGTTTTTCTATGATTCCTGAGTGATGAATGGTATCAAAGGCCTTGGCCAGATCAAGGTAGGCTCTATGAACCACCTTGCCTTCATCCACAGCTCTGGAGACTGACTCAAAGAAGTCAACCAAGTTGAGCAGGCATAATCTACCCTTCACAAAACCAAGCTGTGTGGGATTCAGAGTTTGGAGATTCCCTATATCCTTATTTATTAGGTCCTTGATGATGCGTTCCATAGCTTTGCATATCAGACTCGTCAGGCTAATGGGGTGATAGTTCCCAGGGTCTGTAGTCGCTCTTTCTTTGTGGAGAGGGATGGCTGTAGCAGTGTGCCATTCAGTAGGGACAAAGCCTGAGGTGAGGCTGTGATTGAACAGGGCACACAGCTGAGGTGCCAGTTCTCTCTGTAGTTCATGTGGAACACAGCCAGGGATATTGTCAGTTCCCATAGAAGCTGTATTCTTGGCCTTGGACAGTGCTGTTTTAACCTGTGCAGCAGTAATACTGGGTGCCTGGCAATCTACTGGTATTGTGACTGGTCCCTTGGGGGGTAAAGTTGGCACTAAATCTGTTGGCCAGTATATTGGCAATATCTGTTGGCTCAGTATAGGAGGTACCATTGTGCAGTAGCTCAGAGCAAATCTGGGTATTGCTGTGGAGATTCTTTGCATAACTATAGAAGGCCTTGTGGTTGTCTTTACTATCTGCTGCAATTCTGTTTTCATAGCTAGCTTTAGATGATTTGATGAGGGATCTCAACTTTTTGTTGAGGCTAATAAGGGAGTTTTTCCATTCTTGGGACTTCACCTTATTCCCCATCAGTTTCCTCCTTCTGTTGTAGAGTTTGTTTATGGCAGGGGATCACCAGATTGGCTTCCTTTTTTTGCAGGAGAGCGTCTTGGTTCTGTTGGGTATGGCAAGAGCCACACGTTTGTGTAAGTGTTCATACAGTGCATTGGTGTATGATTCGGCGGTCATGCAACCGATCTCCATTTGCATGGGTGCCGTGAAGTTAGCCACCTCTGTTTTTAGGAGCCCAAAGTTAGCTTTGGAGAAGTTTTTCATGGTGGTTACCACTGCAGGGGGGATGTGGATTTCCAAGGTGATTAGTTTGTGGTCGGATCTAACCAGGGTGGAGTTGACTATTGGTGTAGAGCAATGGATGCCCATGTTAGTAATGACCAGGTCAAGGATGTTGCTACCTCTAGTGGGGGTAAGAACAAGCTGGTCCAGGGCATTGGAATTAATGAATTCCAGGAAATGTTGGGCAAGTGTATTGGTACATGAGTAGTTTTCCCAGTTAATGGAGGGGTAGTTGAAGTTGCCCAGTATGAGGGTGTTAGGTTGGACCCTAATATTCTCCAGGGTGCTTAGGAACATGGAGTGTGAGTCTTGGGACATGGTTGGGGACCTATAGCAGGCTACGTCCTAAATCGTTATCTTACCCAATGTTAGCTGCACTTAAAGTATCTGAGATACTTTATGTTGGGCTACAATCTGGAGGTGTACGCATCATTTATAAATATGGAAACACCACCCCCTTTGGAGCTTCAGTCCAAGTTCTGGTGCCAAAAGGTGTGGAATGAGTTATAGCCTGGTAGTGCAGGGGTATATCCTGCTGCTTTGAACCAGGTCTCTGTTACGGCATAAATGTAGATGTTCTCCATTTTAAGGAGTCCTTCGAGTGAGTGCATTTTGAGATTTAGACTTCTAGCAATGAGCAGCATGACCCTCAGATTGTATTTGTTTGTAGCTGTTACGTTGGTAATTTGATCTTTGGAATACTGCCTAAAAAGGCACTATAGGGGTGGCAAGAGCCTTGGCCAGTATCCAAAAGCCCAGGGGTAAGAGATGCAGGCCATCTCTGACAAAGCATCGAGGTCTGTCAATCATGTCATCCCAGGCAGACAAATACTGGATCCCCCTAGAATGACACCAGAAACTTAGCCAATTATTTAAATCAATCATTTTCTGCTTGTACTGTGGTATAATTCTGGGTGATGATATGATGCTTCTCAGGGCTAGGGTCATACCCGCCTGGGCTACATAATCTGAGAGATGGAGAATGAGGGTATTGATCCCTCTACCTCTCACATGTGAAGCAAACATTCTACCATATGAGCTAATTCCCCTTATTAATTATTTGGAACAGTTTTGAGTATGAAGACAAGGCACAACATGGTAAAATCAAGGACTCCAGACATAAAGGCAATCTTCTCAGCACAATTAAAGGGCTTGATTTCACAGTAGTTGTATTTACAAATGTTGTAGAATTTAGTAAAAGACAGAGAGCTTCATTTAGAAAGGTCTTGAAGGAGTTGAACAGGGCAACATTAAAATATGGGTTAATGACTGGCCTATAGAGCAAACTTCAGGGACTCTTCTGCGTGCAGAGAAAATTGTATAGTGAAATTGCAAACTACAGAGTTTCTCCAGGTTATTTCAATTGTTTTATCATCAGTCTTAGAATGACAGAATATTTAAGGTGAACTACAGATAATCTTTCTTTGCTGAAAATGTTAATACTAATCCTTTTTCTGTATTTGGCACATGCTTCCAGGCTGCATTGCCCATAATTTTCTTGGGTGGCAAAAGCCAGGGTACCATTTGGCTAGGCTTATATAGGCCCTAGGGCCAATAGCCTAGTACCTACCTATGAATCTATGAACCTGTGAGTGTTGTTACTTCGCAGTAGTGAGAACACTTCTTCAGTAGGCATCCCTAATACGTCATTGGAAGGCTTTTGTTCCAGATTCAGCTTTAGAAATATATAAATGTATAAACTGCAGAGGGCAGTGAAGCATTGCACAATGTTGTTTTTATTGAAGTTCTGTCTTATACAGAGAAGGTGTAATAATCTAGGGGTTCCTATCATGTAGTCAAACTTTTACAAGTTCGAACCTCATATGATCGAGACCATAAGTTCGAATTTGTAAAAGTTTGAGCGTTTCAATGGAAATCTCCATAAGTGGGGATTTCCATTTTATTCAATGGGGTGCAATCTCAGAGTTGGTATATTTAAGTAGCTGGGGGGTGTGGGGGAACAGCTCCCCCACATGGGGGGTGCATGGGGTGCTTGCTTCCTGCTTAAAACAGTTTATTTGTTTTCCTTTGGGTTTTTTGTTTTTTTTATCCATAATTGAAGTTTTGTAACTTCGAACATAATGGTTCAAACATTACGTGTTCAAAGTTATAAGACTTTAACTATGTGATATAGACCCTAATCTAGCTGTGTACTTTAAGGGTTTTGCGTGGTGATACAGAGGTTAGCATCGCCATCAACATATCACTTGTTTCTCTAATTTGCTTCTCTGCTTTAGTTTGCATGTCCTCCCTATTTCTGTTTGAGTTTTACCTGCATGCTCAGGTTTTCATCCATGTTATAAAAAATGATAAAATATCCCATGGAAGGTATACATCTGTGAAGGGAAAGTAAAGGGGAAAAAAAACAAACAGGGCAGGCTAACTATAACCAAGTACTTAAATGTAAGCAAGCAGTGTGATAAAGAACTATGAAAAGCTAAGGGTATGCTGGGATCTTCATAACTGGGCAAAGGTACATGTGTCATGTGTGTGTGTGTGTGTGTGTGTGTGTGTGTGTGTGTGTGTATGCAAGAAGTTCTTTTGTGGAGGCACTTGCGTTAAGTACTGTGTACTCTAGACTGCATAGCTAGATAGTTATGGGGGTCTAATCTCATAGCAGTCAACTTTGTGTGTGTGTGTGCATGTGTGTGTGTCTGTGTGCGTATGGAGTTGTACAAATATGACATTAACTACTGCTGTCCACAATACAGTAGTAATCTGGAGTTAAGTTAAACTTTACTGAAGAAACTCACTCAGACTCTGCCACAGACTGCTGTGAGGGAAAGGTTAATTTGGTTTGCTTTTTTGTATTTTGTATTGCTTCATTGCCTTCTTCTGGTTTGTATATTGTGGCTTATTTTCTTTGCACTGTGTTTTATTTGACTTCTGCTTTTAATTGCATATTTAAAGTAGGAAAGAGACCACAGCTGTGTCTGTTGTGAGTCACACAGAAGTTAAGTTTTCCACTACTCTCCTACCTTGGTGCTGCTGTTGTGTTTTTAAACTCAGCTGTCTTTCTAATTACCTGCACTTTATGTTAATTTGACCAAATATTTTATTCCCTCTCATTTTGGCTGTTGTAAGCACAAAATTATGATTTTGTGAAATCATTCCCTTTCAGCTATTTAAATTTATTGGCCATCACACTGTATTCCATAGAGCCAGAATACAAAGTGCTCACTCCCTTCCAGTCTATCTTGCTCTTTTAAAATTAGTGGCTCCCCATTTAGCTATGTAAATAACTGCTTACTGCACACTGCAACTCTTAGGATATTAACCCATTGTTCTGTCTTACATTTAAAATCTGCAACATCTACCCCAAGACCACCAATTTTGGAGACCCCACATTCTGCCCGGCAGTAGTCATCTTGGGATTAGTGCTTCTGTTTTCCTTCAGGTGAGAGAAGAAGCATAGGGACATTATCTCCTGGAGACGCTGATCACCAGAAAGCATAATAACTGCTCCATAGATGTCAGCTTAGAATTTTCATGCATATATTGCTCCTGGTAGGAGAAGTATCAGAGTGCTTTGATTCCTGACTGGTTCTGATTGGGCACCGAGTGTCTGTGTTGAATCTTCCTGATTGGTCTGGTTGCTATTCAAGACATCTACTAAGAAAATGCTACAACAAGCCTACAAACCCCTGCATCATCTGAGCCATCTGATCACCAAACAGCCTGTGGTCTGCTTTTCATCTTTGGATTGGTGCTACAGTTTTGCTTCTGTTGAGACAAGAAGCACAGGAGCATTGTGTCATAGCAGCATGGAACTGTGGTTAGACTAGCACTAGTATTAGCCAGGCAGTAGCCATTCAGGTGAATAATCCTGTTTTCATCATTTTTGATAAGTCTAATTCTTTCTTTTCATTAAGTACTTCTTGATTTGTTGCTGTCTAACCTCAGAATATCTCCCTCAGTACTTCATCCATAAATCATCATTATCTACTTATCAGTTTCTCATCTAGTGTTTGGCAGTGCCTTGTATAGATGCAGATACCTTAAGTTTAAATGTTTCCTGTAAAAGCATCCTCGTAATTTCGCCAATACTGAGTTGCACACGGGGCAGCTGGTTTGCAGTGACAAGCACTGCCCCCAGAGTTGCCAACCAGATACTTCTGACATTACTTTATATTATCATTCCTGCCATATAATCAATAAAAAGGGCCTGTTGCCATGGATACAAACTTTCCCACTATCTCCATTACCAGCTTGGTGGATATGGGCATTCTGAGGCAATGTAGAAATTGCCTCATGTTTACTGGCAACCAGTTTACTCTCAAACTGATATGGTATGTGAGAGATGTATTCACATAAAAGCACTCCTAATGTCAATCAGGTTGTCAGTAGCACACATACTGCACCCATTACATGTAGTTTAAAGCAGACACATAGACCCACATATGCTAAGGCAGTCATATCTAACTTTTCTGACCCCCAAAGACCTCCTAGATGAAGTACATATAACAAATACCACTCAACAGCCCCAAATGCACTCTTTCAAAACAACAGCCACATCTCATGGATCCTCTTCTTCTAAACCCATAAGGCAAGCTACCACAAAATCCAGCATTCTGATCATTGGAGACTCCATTGTGAGACACACTGTCTCTCTCACCAGGCTGAGTAAGGAGAAACTCATGGTCATGTGCTTATCAGAAACAAGGATCCACCACATTATGCATGCACTTAGATCATTGGACCACAAGTACCAGTATGACTCAGTCATAGTCCATGTGGGTGTAAATGACCTGAGACATATCTCCCTAGACTATATGTGCTCTTGGAATATGTGTCCCAGGATGGTATGACATTGCAATAAGAAGAGAAGATGAATGACTTTTAATAATTGCCTTAGTTTCTGGAGTCATTTTAAGGGGGTGCCATATTTGTCAGCATGGAAGCAGACAGTCAACAGACCACACTGATTTGCCAGGGTTGGTCTGCACCACTCTCCACAAGGCTTTTGAATATTAGCTAAAACATTGTCTTCCCTGTGATGCCCTATCTCTGGATTTACACACACGCACACACACACACACACGCACACACACACACACACACACACACACACACACACACACACACACACACACACACACACACACACATGGGAAATGCTGGCACAGGTTTACTAACTATGCCCCCTTTTTCCCAGACTATAACGTAGTTATTGCCACCAGCAGAACCCCTCAGCAGCTACTTTAAGGCCCTTAACAAAGGATGTCCAGTTTTTCTGTGTAATATTAATGGTAATACGAATGGAAGTTTGACCAAGACCAAGGCTATTAGGAGTTGCCCACATAGTGTCACCATATAAATATTCAAGTACTCTCAAAACTTGCAGTAAATATCTCTACAAAGATCATCTGCAGTGAGAGGTTTAAATATGTTTAATAATAAATAATTAAAGAACAATACAATACTAAATATATATTCACAGTGACATCAGAGTTTAAAATCACAGGAAATATTTAAAATAACATTGAAGGACAAACTCCAACAAATAAAGAAAAACAATATCTAAACTAAGCTTCACCATATTCCTGACTGAATCTAAGAGAATTATACTTTTCCCTAATAACTTTCTTGGGCAAGGCAAGATGAAATACATGAGCAGTCTCTCTAGTCAGGCCCCAAACAGAATACTCTGCCTCACTAAGAAACTTCTCAGAATAATATCTAAAATATTACTTCTGAGATAGCTTGCAAAATGACATAAATTCTGCTCATCTGACTTCTAGTTCCCATGCATCTCCCATTTCTGGAAGTTGGTAGGATTTAGCACCTACACACACAAGGGCTTTTGCTCAGATTTGTGGCAGAGGCTAGAAGTCATAATACAATTTCATATACCTCCATGCTTCAGAAGCAGTAATAAGTTCACCCCAAATAGAATGCAGAAAACTTCTTAGTACACACTTGTGTCTCTGGCTGCATTGATATCATCTTTGTGGCCTAGCCCATAAAGTGATTTCATTTCAGATACATTTTAAAGTTTGCAGGACTGAGGTTAACCTCCTGTCTTCCAAATTTCTCTGTTAAAACATATAAATTTCAACAGTTACAATAGTGCATGTACATTTATTTTCTATCCAGTAGGGCACACTGTGGATACATTTTGAATACAAGCACTTTACAAATACATTTTCAACACAAACATCTGTATAAATCAGATTGATATGCACAACATACAGTTCTAATACATTTGTAACAGAAGCATCTTGTATAAATCATTTTGATATTCACAAATGACATATTGTTATTTACAGAATTCAAGCTAGCTGTGCTGGCAGTACCACCTATCACCACACTCCTCCATAGTGCCCAGACAATGCCAAACTGAAAGTAGTTCCAACACAGCAGATCAGTCTAAAAGTGTTACTGCTTAATGTTATGATTCTGAACAAAAACTCCACTCCCTACAAGCTCTTCTCATCTTAGGGAATGCTGACATGTTTGGCGGACATGTTTGCATTCACAGAGACATGGTTTTAAAGCCATAGAGAGCACTCCAGCAGTGCCAGGCTATAATGTCTACCACACATTTACTCCAGCAACTACACAGACAGGTACTAAAGGTGGAAGTGTCTCAATTTAATTAAAATAAACATACCTCAAGGCTTGGCAAACAGGACAATCCATTTGAGCTTCTCCACATTCAAATCACCATAGACAAAATCCAATACCACTTTCTTGCAAACTATAGGCCCCTATTTATGACCCAAGAAACCCACAACATGTATTTAGACTTACTGGAAACACTCACCATCCAACCCAGTATCATATTAATGGACAACTTTAATTGCCCCCTCTATTAAGTGGGAATCATATACAATTCCAAATGTACATGACCAAAGATTCCTGGATTTTGAAAACACAAACTCTCTGGACCAGATTGTCATTAGACAGATCAGGGGGTGCAGGCATACTGTATCTGTTCCTTGGTAATGTGGGAGAGTGCTGCAGACCCCCTAGTGTATTGTATTCTCTGGTAAGGTCAGACCACAACATGGTCTCCTTTTAAGTAAGAATAAAACCTGGAACCCCAGCTAACCATGGAATATTCAGGAACTACTCTTAACACTAAATTCCTTCTATTAAGTGGTAATCCGGCAAAATTCTAAGACCACATAAACCCTGACAACACTCCTTCCTACTCAGAACTGTTCAAAGAATCCCTGTAGATGCAATAGCATCAGTAGGGAATATGTCTTTAATACTGTCTATAAGACCAAGAATGCAGCATCAGTGAGCTCAGACAATATCCCAGGATACCTTCTATGTATCATAAAACATGGCCTATCAGGCCATCTGGAATTTCTATTCAACTGTAGTCTCTAAAGAGGCTTCATGCCTCCCAAATGGAAAACAGCAACAGTAATCCCTCTGCAAAAAGGTGTGTCATCTGCAGACCCATACGTCTCACTAGTCTCATATGCAATGCCATGGAAAGGAAATGACCAATAATGACATAGGAAACCACCTGACACTGGACTCAGCCCGATTTGGTTTTGTCAAGGGCAGGGCATGCCTACTCATCCTGGTGGACTTCTTTGAGAAGGTCACCAAAGCAATGCATGAGAACAAAATGGTTCACACTGCCTATCTTGACCTGGCCTAGGCATTTGACACATACTCCAGCCGGACATTGTTGACAAACTCAAGAGGTTTGTTATAAACCCTTAAACCCTTATGTCACCTAGTGGATATCCAGCTAGTTCACAGACAGGACCTAGGAAGTCAGAACTGGGGAGTCCACCTCTACAAAGAGACCAGTCACAATTGGATTACCTCAGGGATCGATCCTGGACTACTCCTTTTTGGCATTTACTTCTCTGAATTAAAGGCCAATGTCAATGGCTTCTGGTTGACTAAATCTGCAGATGATTGCAAATTAGGAGCAGTCATATAATCCCCCACCAACACAAATGTTCTCCAGGGAGGGCTGACACATACAAATAACTGGTGTCAGAGCCATGGACCAAAACTAAATGCCAAGAAATGCATAATAGCATCCTTCAAGAAGTCATCCACCCCTGGTAACTATCATATTCACAGCAGGCTCCCAAGAATTGACCTAGCAATCAGGGACTTGGGGACACACATAGACAGTAATCTAACCTTTGACCATCGTGTGTCTAAAGTAGTGAGAAGAGCATTCTACATTGTGCAACTTATAAACAAAGGTGTGGCATCTAGGTCCAAGAAATTCACTGCTCCACTGTATTCTTCATACTTCAGACCTTTCATGGAGTGCAGTGCCCACTTTAGTATGTATCTAACAAGCACATCCAACAATTGGAATGTCCAGAGAGGTTCCTCACTAAGAGAATACTGGGCATGAGTAACATGTCCCCTGCAGACCACCTCAAGGCTCTGTCCCTGTATTCTGTCTGCTACAGGCTGTTGAGGGGAGAGCTATGCCTGGTATACAAGGCATTGTTAGACCCCACCCTGATGGATCTCCTGGAAATCTGCAAAACAGACAGCATCAGAATTATCCATTCTAAAGACCTAAACCTTGCCTATGATATAAATATGACCTGCTGGAGACATAGGTATGTGTCCCAGAGACAACTCCTTCTCTGGAACAGGCTCTCTATCCATGTGAAGTTGAGTTCCTCCCTAACCCAATTCGTGTGTAACTTGGACAATTGGAAGGAGAACAGAAAATTCATACCTGGTTTGGAACCTACTTCTCCAACTGACACAGACAACCTGTAAATGGCTCGTCTCCCAGGCTCTTGCTTGCAAATTTTCAATTCTGAAGCCCCTGCTTACAATTATCAATGGTACAAGAACTTGTCAGAAATTTGTGATGCATGGCTAGGCTTAAAAAAGCCCTTGTGGTCATTAGCCTAGTAAACACATATGAACATATGTGCTTTCCCCTTGGCCTTTGCTTATGCTGACAGGTTTCCCTGCTTTTTTCTTGTTGATCTGGTATTGTTTTCTGCCCTGCTTCTTCTGTGTTTCCTTCTAGTTTCTGAATGATGCAATTTTCCCCTAATCTTCTAATGTTACCTCTACTGAGAAATGAATTGGCATATTTTTCTAGTTTGATCTTCATAATTATTTAATTCAGGGATTTGTTCCTTTTAGCTTATAGCAGTTTCCATTTATCATTGTTGTAGTATTAATTACATATGGGAGGTACCCTGACAAACATACTGTAAGTCTGGCCAGCATACCAAAGCTTGGGTACCTTCCTCTTATGTAGTATGTCCTGCAGCTGTGCATATCTAATGTCTGTCTTATCATTTATTAAGCTATTCTAACGTTGTATATATTTTCATCAGATATGCTTTTCTTAACTATGTCTGCCAAACCAGAGTAAAAATCAGGTTTTAACTCCTTAGACAAACTGCTTATTGCACTGTATATAACAGTTTTGTAGGACATTTAGTAAAATGTAATTACTGTATATATATATATATATATATATATATATATATATATATATACTATATCTTGCTAAAGGCTTAACAGCCGACCAGCTTCCAAACATTCTGGGCATCTCCCATATGCCCAAACCATTAGACAGCTCAAGCCTGGGCTGACATTAAAGACCGGTTTGGGTACCAATCCCTTCAGAACTTTCCTGCCGCCAAAGAGAGTGCTCCTGTGTGAGCTTTCAAGGATTGAAGGGCAGCTTGTGCTGTTCCATTACTTTGCAGATAAGTTCCCTTTGGGAGAAGATCCTTCCACATATTATTTTTATTGTTTAAACTTTCTTTCTCATTTAGATAAGTATAATTTACGCTAGGAATATGTGTGTTTATTAATTGTCACATGACTTTACTGTACCTTTAACAGGAGCACACATTTGTTTCTGACGGTTTAAAAATTAAACATTCTAGGCTGTTTTTTTTTTTTTCCTTGTGGAAAAACTGTGTTTAAGTTGTTTTTTGGGGGCTGATAAAGTGTATATGAGTACTTTTCATTGTGTTTTAACTGGGAAACGTTACTTGTAACTAAGTGTATATGAATACTTTTCATTGTGTTTTAACTGGGAAAAGTTACTTTTAACTATCACTAAAATTTTACCAGCTTCTGCTGCTTAGTTTCCTTGTAAAGAAACATCATTTCCGGCATGACCATGGAAGAAACTACCAGTCCCGTGGTCAATCCTCCTTTTATCCACAAACAAGAAAATGTTAATTAAACAGCCTTTGCCACCACAGTAGGCTAGCAATTTGCCACAAACACAGGTGGGTGACTCTGTTGTAGCCAAAACGGGTTCCTAAATGTTCTCATCTTTTTCCCAGGATCCCTCTGTTGTCTACACAGCCATCATAGACTGAGGATAGCCATATCCTCTGCAACTGTTAGGGTCCCCCCAATGGGCAAGGAAGAGTGACTCTTGTTTGTTTTGGAAGAAGGGATAGGGAGATGGCCACTGCTTAGCCAAAATATTGTACCCTTCCCTGAAGAAGCTGCTGCTGTCATTATTAATCCTATTTGCCTCAACTTTCCTGTCAAAAAGATACAGAAAACTAAGAATTTCTAATTTCCTGGTCCAGTTCCAATGGACAGGATTAGTTTATTTAGGCTGGCTCGGGATCTTGCATAGGTTATTGGCCATTCTTTTCAGGCGGTTGCTGGTAAAAGTAGAAGGTATTCTTGTTTTTCTGAAGAGATTCAAGATATAGAATCTGAAAAGGAAGGCGATGGGACAGGTGCATTTTTTTCACCCCAGATTTCTGATTCAGACTCAGGAGAGCATGTTATCTGAATCTCCATGTCAGAGATTTAGTTTCTCTGAGATTGTTTTCCAGAATGTCCCAGGGTTTTCAGTGGGAAAACACTGAGATTTCTTATTCTCCCAGAAAATACTATGAGTTGTTACCTAAGCCTTCACTCATTCCCCCATAGCTGTCAGCATTGGAGGATGTTTTTGTCACAGATTTTGGTTTCCCTGACAGCCAGCCTGCTTGCTGCACCTAAGAAAGCATACAGACTATACAAAGTTCTTAAGTCTTTCAAATTTGTATATGCTCATCCCAGACCTGATCCAGCAGCTGTAACATCAGTTAATCCAGCTGCTGCCAAGCATTTAGTTAATTCCAGTTCTTCTCCTTCTGACAAAGATGGCAAAACAATTGATAAGTTTGGGAAAAGTGCATGCTTCTGCAAATTTAAATTTTAGAATTTTGAATTGTCAAGCTCATATGTTAGAGCTTTTTCTTACTAATTATGAAAGTATGAGGAATTTATATTTGCATTTGGCTCCTGTGAGGAAAACTCTGCTTTGTGTGGTTTAGTTTCTTCAGTTTCTCAGGTAATTACTCATTGTTTATGATTCTGTAGATACTACGTCCAAGGCTGATGCCACTGGTACTGTGTTGTGGAGGTTTGCCTGGCTGCATTCTCAGAACCTCCTAGAAGATCTGGGAAATGAGATTTTAAATTCACCTTTGATGACATATTTAGTTTTTTGGACTGTCTAGTGCAGAGCTTATAAAAAAAATGTGAAGTGCACTAAGCAATACAGTAAATCTGTCATATTTTTCAGCCATCCTGCTCCAAAGTTTCCCATTGATTTTCTGTTCCCTTGTCCAGTGTTGGCAAGAAACAAAGCAAACAGTCTCACAAAATGCTGGTAAGCAGATGTTTAAAAAACAATGGCAGGGAGGCTCCAAGAAAAAAGCAACAATCCCCCAGAACAACGAATAGTCAAATAAGGCAGAATGATGATACAGGGGACGTTGCCCTTCCCCCAACCCCACCCACCCTAGCAGTCCTTTTTCTCTTCCAGAAAGTCTGAATCTCCATTTCTGTCATTTACAAAAGATTTACTTGGATAAAAGGGTTCTGAGGATGATTCAGAAGGTTACAGATGACAATGGGAAGAAATTCCTCCATTTCAAGGAATTATTCCACATGCACCAGACAAACCCCTTTGCTCTCTCCTGTCTTACAGCACACTTTGTCTTGGGGGGGGGTGGTAATGGGAACACTTCCTCCTTCCCAGTTGGGAAATGTTTTTTATTCAAGAATGTTTTTGATGCCAGAGAAAGAAAATGCCTGGAGACTATTGCTGGACCTTTCTTTCCAACACCTATTTGCTCCAGCTTTCCTGTCATGTGATAGTACTCAAGTTCAAAATGCTTTTACTTCACAAACTGTTACCCCTTCCTCATTTGAGTTTTTTTTTGATAACCTTGGATTTAAAAGGTGCTTATTATCACATTCATATTCATAGAGATTTCAGGTATTTCTTAAGGTTTTGTGTGTCTGCATCCCATTATCAGTTCTCTGACTTGCCCTTTGGATAGCCACTGCTCCAAGAGTGTTCACAAAATGTTTAGCATCTATCATAGCCCATTGCAGGTTACAAGATATCCACGTTTCCATTTTTAGATAACTTGCTTATCTTTGCAGAGTCTCTTTTTCAAAGTGTCAAGAATTTCTCACTTGGGTGAGAGATCCTCTATACAGCCTGGGATTCCAAGACAACATTCAGAAGCATTTTTTGAATCCATCATACAGGATTGTGTCCCTGGGATGTGTGTTAGACACCTCAGTACAAAGAGGTTTTCTTCCACAAGAAAAAAATAGATGTATATTTAAATCTATTTTATGGGTTTTCCACTCAGACTTCAGTCACTGGGAGGTTATTCCTCAGAATTCTGGAACTCATGTTTTTGTGATTCTCATGATACCTATGGCTAGACTCCACATAAAAAGGTATAATGGTATCTGAAATCTGTTTGGTCCCAGTACCAACACCCATTATCTTTTCAGGTTCTAGTTCTAGAATTTGTGAGAAGAGAAATCACTTGGTGGAGACGTCTAATATTCCTGAATCCAGTTGCCCCCCTCTTCCCTCTTGCTCCAAAGCAGTCACTCAGTCAGTTACCACAGATGCCTCAGACTTTGCTTGGAGAGCAGTGTTAAGGTTGGTAAATGTGCAAGGTATCTGGGACAACAAACCCAGGCACGAGTGCATAAACATCAAGTAGATATTTGCCCTTATCAAGGCACTCAGCTATGTGAATCACCTCTGTTTCTCAGGACCACTTCAAGTTGTTATAGACAATATTGCAATGATGTAGTATATAAAGAAACAATGGGGAACCAGATCTTAACCCTTATGCATACTTCCCATTTTAGTATGGGATAGATTTACAGCACAATCTCATGCTTTAGAATCCTGCATTCTGTCAGAGTAAAATTGTGTGGCAGATAAGATGAGCAGGACAATGGCAGACCCTCATACATGGAAAGTAGATCAGAGGGTCTTACAAGATTTGATCCATGACATAGAAGTTTTTGCTTCCTGTCTGAACAAACAACTGGCAAAATACTGCTTCAGGAATCCATGCAAGAATTCTTGGAAGACAGATGTCTTGTCTTTAGACATGAATGGTTTTGTATCTTTTTCCACCCTTTCCACTGACATCCATGGTATTTCTGAGGATTCAGAAGGAATCCCCCAAGATTATTGTGGTGACTCCCTTCTAGCCCAGGCAGCAGTGCTTTTCACTTTTTTTTGGAATTGGCGAGGGACAGTTACCACAGGCTTTTTTCACAGACTGGCCCTACTCACACAAGAACAGTAGTGTTTGACACGTTGTGAGCCTAATCAGCTTCAACTGACTGCCAGCATGATAGGGTGTTAAAGCCTTTTAAACACCTGCTTACTGAGGACTTACATCAGGTACTCATATGGGCAAGAAACCAAGAGTGCCCACAGGCAGGTGCAAGGGGGTGCACTTGCACCCCCCTGGAACTGGCTGGCTGAGAAATTAATTTTATTTTAATTAAAAAAAAAAAAAAAACTTCTTTTTCTTTTTTTTTTTAAAGGGTGTTCCTCTTTAAGAATGCCCCTTTGCATCTCGTCCAGTCGCACAGACGCAACAGGTGTTTGCGACCTGTTTTCATCTTTTGTGTCTGTGCAACCGATGGTTTACGTCTTTGTCTTTTGCGCGCCTACCGGGAATTTGAATTCCAGAGGACGTTTGGACTGTGGACGCGCCAGACAAATGTAGAAGTGAGAGGTAGGTGTGTGCATTTGTGTTTTAGTGTTTAAGAGATGTGTTTGTGTGTGTTTTAGTGTTTAAGAGATGTGTTTGTGTGTGTTTTAGTGTTTAAGAGGTGTGTTTGTGTATGTTTTAGTGTTTAAGAGGTGTATTTGTGTGTTTGTGTGTGTATCTCCCATTTTATTTTGTATCTGTGGTGGGCATACAGTTTTACCAAATGTACTCTTGTTGCTGATCTGATGTTTGAAGCTTTTGGTTAACTGTGCTGTAATCATGCATTTTTTCCTTTTTTGCATCATTCTTAACATCAACATCAAGCCATATCACAAAATAGTCTATTTGTGTTCCTACCAGTTTCTAGCACTTAAAGACTCAAGGAAATAGATAATTGCAAGGGGTGGCAGTCATCATGCTAAATGTTAGGAAATTTCTGGTCTTCCTTTTAGCTCTGTGTCTTGTTTAGCAGGTGTGATGCAGTGCATGGCTACACTGAGCTGCTGTCAGTGTGTGCTTTCTTATTTGCACGATGCTTGTCAAGCATGCATACATTCTCTGGATAAACCTGAACTTCCAAATGCTTGTGGGTTTGACTGTAGTACTGGGCTTTCTTCCATATGGTACCCCTGAAACAGGACTTAAACCATGCCCTCCCTCCTTCCAAGATGGACTCTGTGCTGTTTGCTCTCATCCCTCACTTGCCACCTTCTTTTCTGCCTGGGCCGCTAATCAATTTCATCTGGGGGATAGTCATGTTACCATCCATCTGTACCACTGGTCCCTTTCACTTTAGTATTGTATCATTCTTTTGTTAAATGAAAAAGTGGTCTTTTTTTAAAATGTTTCTTCTGTTCTTCTGATAGTGTGTGTTACTGTAATCGCATCTGGATTATGACTGTAGAATTTCCAATTAAATCAGTTTGGTTACTGTTTAACAAAGTTGTTGTGTCTTTCGGCTTATCCCGATTAGGGGTCACCACAGCGGAACTCCGGTCCGCTAATGTTTGGTAGTGGATTTTTACATGCCGAGTTACCAGCCCTGATGCACAACCTTCAATGAAGGTACGCCCATTCACGCATGTCTCCACACAGAAGATGCTCTAGCTGAGAATCGAACGGGACAACGTCTTGCTGTGAGGCGACAACGCTACCGCAACACCACTACTGTGGGTCGTTACTGTTTAACAAAGTAATATATAATAAAAAGTCTAATATTTGTATTCAGATGTGAGATATTTCATTTGCAAGAAAGTATACTCTGCAACATCAGGCCAAAATATTTAAATATGCTCACTTTAGAAGCTTGAAGGCATTCTAGTTGAAAAGCATAAACAAGGTCAACTTGTTTTTTTCTTTCCCTGGAATACCAAAATATCAGCCATTTTACTTTTTTACTAATTCTGTAGTAGCCAGAGAGACTGGAACCATTCATTGTTTAAATTATTATTTTTCTAGTTGTATTTATATTAAATCATGTAAATTGTTCCCATTACTGAAAAAGGTGCCATCTTTGTGAAGTAAAATTTAAATTTATTAATGTTATTTATGATAACTTGTAAATAATAATTTGCTGTAATGAATCACAAAGTTGTTTTCGAAGAGGTTTATTTGCAAACACGGAAATTGCACAAAGGATGGATAAAAATACATTTTACAGAATGGTTCAGAAAAATGAATGCTTGATTTGTACCAGTTTAATGCCATTTAATTTGCAAAGAGATAGTTTAATTTTGTAATATATTGATACAAATGCCAATTTCAAACCTGGAAGTAAACAAAATCAGCCAAACAGACTAAGAATGGCATAAGCAGTAACATGATCAGATTTGTGAAAGTTTTAAATACTGTATAGTGCAGTTTGTGCTACATAACAATGGTCTCTGCTACTTTTTCCAACTAGCCGTAGAGATCAAATAATTTACTAAGGCTGGAAGGTATTATAGTGCACAAGCAGTATACTACTCCCTTTTCCATGTAGTGTTCATTAATGCTGTTTAACATTACTGCAGACTTTGTTGCCTAGTGTCCCCCTTTCCACTGCATGTAAGTAAAGTTTGTTATCCATGAGTCATCCCTGATTCCTTTCTTTCTGACGCAGCAAGAGCACTACAAAGAATTTTTCTGGTATGCTGTGTCTGTGGATGTAAGAAGTAGGTAGGGGTGTGTATGTGTGTGTGTTTGTAAGTAAATTGAGGTAGGAGTGTGTGTGGGGGGGTCATACATTGCAAATTGTTTCCCCACAGGAAAATGAATTGGGCTGAAAAGGTACAAATTTCTGTCCGCATAGTCAGGTTTATTATTGCTTTCATATGGTGTTTGTAAGCAGGAATAGTATCTTTACTTAAGAGTAAATTGGGCCCCAGCAGATATTCTGTTTTAACAACTTAGGAGTTTGTAAGAGGTGCTTTTTCACAATGGCAGTAGAAGGTGCCCACTACACCTGTGCTTTATGCGGATTGTCCTTTACCTTATACATAGGGAAGGTGACGGGACGATAGGAAAGAGCTTGTGTAGTGAAGAGAATTGCTGACACTAGAACATATGTATTTTCTGACAGCTCATTTTACTACTTAGGAGAGTTAATTGGGAGGGATGTCCTCCCCTCTTAGCATCATTTAAAGTGAATCATCTTGCAGCACTAAACCTGAAAAGTGTGGTCCTCTAGCTGCCTGAATCCCTCCCAGTCCCGACACAACACTAGAGTGATTCTGAATGGGCACTAGAAAGGATATCTTTCTCATTTGTAACCTGTGACATCGCTAACAGCTGTTAACAGTGACTGACAAAAGTGAACACTTTTTTTAATGTAAATTAATCATAACGCTTTCAAAGTCTGGGAGAGCATCTCTCTGCCACCTCTTATGAAATACAGCCTGGTAATTTAGCTTTGGGCAGTATACAACCTGGTATTTTAGCTTCGGGCACTTTACAGCCTGGTAATTTAGCTTCGGGCAGTATACAGCTTGGTAATTTAGCTTTGGGCAGTATACAGCCTGGTAATTTAGCTTCAGGCAGTTTATCTGGTGCATCACATTCAACAGTTCTTGATTTTTGTCATGCTCCTCGTAGAAAACATTATATTTTTGGTAAATCACTGAAGATTGCCGCCAATGAAGCCAGAACTTTAAATTTCCTTATATAATCTTCAAAGTGCAGGTTGATGTAAAACCTGTTGTACTGTTAACTTTCTAAGTGAATTAAAAGTAGTAATTAAAAATTGTCCTGTATATTGGGCCTTTGTCCGATTCTTGGGCTAAAAAAGTTGAGTGCTATTAAAAGTATGGGGCAAAATAATGTTGCAGAAAATGAGCCATCAAAACTGCTTGTCTGCTTAACTGATATTAACATGGCAAAATTAGTAAATGCAACCAGAAAAATACGCACTCCATAATTATTAATTTGTAATACAAATCCTATTACTCTAGCAACTTTCTAAATGTGTCCCTAGTTTTAGGTCTTTGTCCCCAACATTATAACATACTTTGTTCAGATTTCTTGTGCAAAGACATTGAGAGGGTGTGTGTGTGTGTGTGTGTGTGTGTGTGTGTGTGTGTGTGTGTGTGTGTGTGTGTGTGTGTGTGTGTAAGAGGGAGGTAGCATACCCTTCAGCTCTCCAGGTTTTTGCATGAATGTCCAGATTTCTGCCCCATATTCCTCCTAAAAGGATTGAAGTTGCTAAATAAAATAATGACAGACATTTGAGTTTCAGACGTTATATCCTTTAGAAAAATGCATACTTACACAAATCCTGTTATTCTACCAATTTTCTAAGTTCATGAGATCAATATTTAGAATCTGTCCCTATTTATTTTAGGGTTTGTCCAGATTTCTTGCACTAAGAGGTTGAGGTGTGTGTGTGTGTGTGTGTGTGTGTGTGTGTGTGTGTGTGTGTGTGTGTGTGTGTGTGTGTGTGTGTGTGTGTGTGTGTGTGTGTGTGTGTGAGAGAGAGAGAGATTGAAATGCAGAGTTAGCAGGTGGAATTTATTTTCAAGTGCGTTTTCAAGGAAATGTGAGCTACAAGGGAAGAGAAGTTTACTGCTGCTCATGCTAAGTCTGCTTAAAATGTGCAACTGTTTTGTTTAGCAAATAGTAGCACTGTTGTGGTATAGAGTTTTAAAGCAGTGTTAGTAGCACAGCAGGTAGAAAACTTGCATCTTGATGCAAAGAGCTGTAGGTTCTACTCCCATGGCATGTAGATTTGTATTTGAAAGGGGTGGGTGCTGCAGTCTTCGAGTATGCCCTCCTTTGGATGAGATGCCTAGTAACTATGAACCTGTTTTTCAGCTTGCCACTCATTCCCTACTGCAATATATCATCTTACTATTTATTTTAATGTAACCTAGGCAATTTATTCTTCAAAGGCAACAGGCACTGAATTTGTAAATGAAACACTGAAATATAAAGTTGTTTTCTAGCAACAACCTCTTCATTGGTTTCAGATCTCTTTAATGTGGAATTATTCAGATGACTTTTACTTCTGCAGAGATTCTGCATATTGATTGATATTGGCAGATTGCATGACAAAAGTTTGAGTGGCCCTTTATGGTTGAAATGTTCTGAATTGGGCAGTTTGCCATTATTGGTTCATATGATTTGCTTCATTGCTTAAAGGAAAAATGTTCAGAACTATAAATTTAAAACACACTCTGACAAGTGGATCTGTATTATACAAGGGATATAATTCAATTATTATATAATATAATTAATACAGTCATGAAGGTGAATAAAAGAACTTTTGCATGGTTTTAAAAATGTGCGCAACGAGCCTATGATTTGAAAACAGCCCAAAGGTAAACTTACCCTGCCACTGGCCAGATGCATTTTCTTTGAATGTGGGTTTCAATGCTGTTTCAGTGAATGTGGGTTTCAAAAGTAGAGAAGTTTTAATGCTAAATCTGTTTTCATTGTAAGACTATTGCTTTGTTTAGGTTTAGTAAATGTCTATCAGTGGTTGTGCTATAACATTTGAAATAAAAGTTGTAAATTAAATCCAAATATCTGTAATCATTGTAGAAGTAAAGCATAAAACAGTATGCACACTTGTTTGTTTGTTTGTGTCTTTCGGCTTTTCCCGGTTAGGGGTCGCCACAGCGGAACTCCGGTCCACTAATGATTGGCAGTTGATTTTTACATACCGGCTTGCCAGGCCTGACGCACAATCTTCAACGAAGGTACGCCCATTCATGCATGTCTGTACGCAGAAGACGCTCTAGCTGAGAATCGAACCGGAGAGATTTAAACAGTGTCTATGGCAAATGGGGAGAAATAATCAAGTAATGGGACACTGGAATGGCTGTGTGGGCGGGGCTGTGTGGGCAGGGGGAGCTGTGTGGGTGGGGCTCTGAGTTTGCACCCCCCCCCTGCAAAAAATCCTGTAGGCTCCCTTGCAAGAAACCCTGCTACTAGAAGATCATATATAAGCGAATGGGAATAGTTTTCTAGTTGAAGCCAAAAACATAACCATTATCCATTCATGGCTAGTGCTTCTCTGGTTTTATAATATTTGTGTGTTACTTTACTTTTTCTTACGCCTCTGTCAAGGTTCATTTGTTGTCCATTTCAGCAAATTTACCCTCGAGGAAGAAAGGGCCTCATTAAAAGAGGGGTCTTTTAAAGGGGTATTGAGTAAGAGAACCCCAGGAAAATCAGTGGCTCATTCTTGGGATCTTAATTTTCTGTTAGCAAATCTCAGCACTTGCTCTATCTGAACCAACTGATCTGGCTGACTTGAAGCTCTTAACATAGAAAACTGATTACTGATTGCTCTGAACTCTGCAGGAAGAGTAACTGAGTTTCAAGTTCATATAGTGAGTCAACCCTATCTCATTTTCCATAGAGATAGGTTTTCTTTGAGAACTGATTCATCTTTTATCCTTAAAATGTTATCCATGTTTACTTTAAGTGAAAATGTCCATTTCCCTGTTTCCCTGAACCCAAAACTGAAACAATGAGTTAAAAGGTCACACAGAAAAAAAATCAGTAAAAACTAGGAGAAAATTCTAGGCAAGCCAAGCTAGAATTTTCAGTGAGTGACCTCTCAAAGCTCTTGTATTAGAGATACATGGGATATTTCCAAATGACCCGTATGAGTATCAGGTGTTTCATCTATACGACGATTCTGAATTCCCATGAGATTTTTTTTTCTTTTTAAGTCATTTAATGGGCAAATTCAGGCTAATAAAGCTAAACACCACTAGCTGGGGACATGCATGTTTCAGCCTTGTTATAGCCTCATCAGCACAGCACAAGTGGATTGTTTGGCTAAGCATTAGAAACACAGGGATGTTATACCCAACTGATGTCCTTTACCATTAAAGTGTCTGCAAAATATCCCAACTAACAAACTAAAACAATGAGAGAAAAGTCACACAGAAAAAAACAATCAGTAAAAACTAAGAGAAAATTCTAGCCAAGCTAGAATTTCCATTGATGCCTCAAACCTCTTGTATTAGATACACATAGGATATAAGCAAATGACCCTTATGAGCATCAGGTGTTTCAGTTATATGGCAATTCTGAATGCCCATGACTTTTTTCTTTTTAAGTCGTTTAATGGACAAATTCAGGCCAATAAAGTCAAAGCCCACTAGCTGTGGACATGCACATATCAGCCTTGTTTTAGGCATTCAGAATTGGCCTCTAATTGATGGCAGGTGTGTACCCAAGACGACTGAATGCTGTAATTAAATCAAAGGGTGCTTCAACAAAGTATTAGTTTAAGGGTGTGCACACTTATGCAACCAGCTTATTGTACATTTTTTATTTTTTATATTTTTCCCCTAACAGATTTGTTTGTTTTTCAGTTGAATTGTGCAGGTTATATAGGTCACATTAATGGTGTGAAAAGTTTTGAAATGATTTATTGTGGTTTCATTTTTTATATCACAAAAACGTGGCATTTTAACAGGGGTGTGTACACTTTTTATATCCACTGTGTAATATATATATATATATATATATATATATATATATATATATCTACACACACACACACACACACACACACACACACACACACACACACACACACACACACACACACACACACACGCACACACACGCACACACACATACACGCACACACACATACACGCACAGACATACACACACGTGCGCACACACACGCACACACATCTTTACTTTTTGATTGGGACTATGCAGTGGACTTAACTGAATTAATAGATTAATAGAAAATAGAATTAGAGTTAAGAAGTTTAGAAGAGAATACCTGAGCGGTTAACCTTTTCAAATCCCACCACATGTACTTTAGAGCCATGGTTAGCACCTAGTGGCCAATTTCTAAATTGTTTTTTGCGTAGTCACAGTACTTAACATGAGATTGTAATTAATTCTGACATTGTGTCACCTCAGAGAAAAAGCTTTGAACAGACTTTTTAAGACCATTTAAAGTCTGTTTTTCTGTTTTGAACAATACACTTTTTATTTGACAAAATAAATGAGAACAGTGCATTTAATTCTTCTAAATGTATTACTAGGATGCATCATTAATGTTTTCTTTGTTATGAACACAACTTTCGTGATTGTTGCCAAATATAAACTCCTCCACACTCCAAAATTTAGAAAAACATAATTTGACACAAAAAATCAACTTTATTGGAAACCAGGAGCAATGTGTATAAACCAAAAATGAACTAGCGCCTCAGCATACGCCTTCAAGGTTCAGAAGTTTTAAACACAGTAAAGCACTTAAATAGTTCATCAATGAGGGCATTACTAAATAGAACAATAGAGCAGCATAATGTACCTCTTCAATTTCAATTCATCTAGGAACGTGCCTGGAACATAAACGTTTTAGTCTTTGTCATCCTAATGCTAGTGTTTTTTTTTTTTTATTTTTTAGGCACTCTCACTTTCTTTGACCATCAAACCTTGCTTAGTGATCTCATCTGCCTGTTCATTCCCCTCTTCTCCTCAGTGTTGAGAAATGCCAGGAAGGTGAGAGAACAAGTATCAGGTAATTCAGCCATCTTCCATGTGTGGTAGCTAGTAGATTTTCATAATGTTCATGCAAGTCCTACCCCTTTTAGCCAACAGTTGTGGTTCAGTGCCTATTATGCAAAGCCCAGTGAGGGTGTATGGTTCTGCACGCCCACAGAACTCGGCAGGGGCACATGCACTCCTTGGGTGTGCACTCTTCCTCAGATGGCACTTCTTTTGCAGGATGAAAACAATATCCATTCCCCAAGATGGGTGGGCAGGCCATGTGCTCCCACCCCTCCAAGACCAGCTTCTTCAGCACTCAGACTGCTAATCAAATCCATGCCATCCAAGGTTCAGTCATCACTCATTTCATTATCCCTCTGAGCTGACTGCTTCATATGTTTTGCCAAAACATTGTTTATGGTACTGGGACACAGTAGCAAATGAGAGCAGAGATGATATGCAAGGAGTCAAGTGCAGCTGAGGATTTGTAAATGTAGATATGAGATGACAATCTGCAAGCTGCAGAGCTTGTAAGCTGAAATGATGCTTAAGGGATCAGCTTCTGAACAGAGAAGAAAGCTGAATCAGCACATATTGATATAGTGAACTGTTCGGGTATAGAGCTGGTGTTTTTCTTTTTAGTCCATTTCATTACTTAACTTCCATTAGATCTTTTTTTCAGAGCATATCGTACATGAAGATAAATATATTTATAAATACATATATACAGAGAGAGAGAGAGAGAGAACTGAAAATAAAGAATTGGTGATGTCATTTAGCAAGTAATTTGAAGGTTCAGAGGTTTGCTAAACAAGTTCAAGACTCGATGCTTCAGATCCCATGTTCAAACTTATG
The DNA here is from genome assembly GCF_019279795.1 of Protopterus annectens. Classification (NCBI taxonomy): domain Eukaryota; kingdom Metazoa; phylum Chordata; order Ceratodontiformes; family Protopteridae; genus Protopterus; species Protopterus annectens. The sequence goes on along the minus strand of NC_056749.1, from coordinate 534,214,637 downwards.
GGTGACCATGTAGTCATCCAGTTTCTTTTTGAAAGTATGGGTTGATCATGTGTATTTAACTGGGGAAGATGTTTATTCCGTGGAAGTGTGAGTCTTTGATGTGTAATGTTGTCTCATTTTATGGTAAAGCAGATATTCATCTATAGTGACCATAGGCGTCATGTCTCCTAAGAGTCATTCTTAGTAAAATGTTTTAAATAGTAAGGAGTCTTTAATGCTCACTGTGTCCAGCCAAGATGTCCTGTAAGTAGGCAAGAAGATATGAGGAAGGGAATCTTTTTAAATATTTATTCATTAGTTAGCTAAGTAGGCTCACTGGGCACAAGTGTACCTTTTCAGGGGTTACCTGGATGCACTGTCTTGCTAAGTTACTTGCCCAGAGTCCCACGGTAGAAAAAAAGAGGTGCAATGAATCATACCCTGTACTCTGGACTACAAGGGGGAGCTCATTAACAGTTCAAACACGTAATCCTTTACCCTAAGTGCCAGTAATCTTTGGCTGTAAGATAAGCTTCAACACCATTTGAACTTCTTTGAGAAAAGTCTTTGTATCTTCTCTCTCCAGTTGCACCAGATGGCATATATATAGGTTATAGTACAAGGTAGTGCATTCTACATCTGGTCTGGTAAAAGCTGTATGAATGGTGATAGTTACCTCCCTGGCATGGTTCCCAACCTCATGTGGGATCAGCTCAACAAGCTTTGTGAATTTCAGCAGCTTTATGAGTATCAAATTTTTTGTCTGCAAGGAGTCTGAGATGTTTTACTGTTTTGTGAGCTTTTGCCCTTCAATAGTTTATATAGCTGGTATGAAGTTAAATACAAGATTACAGTATTCTTTGTCATTGATGATAGGGCAATTTCTGCTGTACCATTCATGTGTAATATTAAGTGTTATTTGAAGGGAGCTGATGTCAGCAGTTACATGGTGAACCAAATACTGAAGTGATTTTTTATAGCTGAGAACATGGTATCAGAAAAACTGGCTCCAGGAAAAAGTCTTGAGGGACTCTGCTGGTGACAAGCAGAGCCTGATCCAGCAGTAGGCAACCAAGGCAGTTACCTCTGGCACACTGGCTTGGGGGGGCTCACTAGCCAGGGAGGGAGACCCACTGGCTGACAAATTAACATTTCTTCTTTAAGAGCGCACTTTGCCTGCGCTACATTTCTTCTTCAAGAATACATGCAGAGTGTGTCCTTAGTAGTGTCTGTGCATGCATCTTTAGTTCATAGGTTCATAGGTTCATACTAGGCTGTCTGCCCTGAGGCAATTATAAGCGTAGCCCGATTCTGTATGGCTTACGCCACCCCTTGATTTGAGTATACTGTGCCCTTTAAGGTTTTGTTTACTGTGCCTCTGTCTAATAGTGACACGGGAGTAATCCCTGGGACAAACCTACGATCTCCCATCCACCTATCGAGATTCTTCTTGAAGAGATTCAGTGAGGTGCTCTGCCTCACATGAACTGGAATTCTATTCCAGAGCGAAGGGAGCCTCTGGGTTATGAACCTGTCCCTCCAGCAAGTTCTATTTATTTCTGTGCTGAGGTTCAAGTCCCTCGAGCTTGTGGCTCTAAGGGATTTAGATTTACTGAGGTGGAGCATGTCCATTAATTCTGGATTTGACATAGCTTTGTATGTCAGGCATAGATTGCCTCGAAGTAGGCGGTATGCAACTGAGTAGAGCTGGAGTTTTTTTAACCGAGCAGCATATGGCATCTGTTTGAGACCCTTGATCCTCTTGGTGAGATACTTTTGGAGTCTTTCTAATTGCTGCAGGTGTCGGGTAAGGTACATCCCAAAAGGGGCATTGTATTCTATGATGGGCCTGATGAGGGATGAATAAAGGGGCACAATTACCTCTCTTGATCTAGATGTGAAACCCTTCGTGATGAGGTGGGCTATGTAGAAAGTCTTTCTAACCACTTTGGCAATGTGGTTTTCAAAGGAGAGATTGCTATCAACTTGGGTCCCCAGGTCCCTAATAACTTTCTCTGTACTTAATGGGTTTCCGCCTATGTGGTAATTTGTGGGCACATTGTTTTTGCCAAAGGGTATGACTATACATTTTTTGGCATTTAGCTTTAGACCATGGCGCTGGCACCAGTTATCTGTCTCTGTGAGACCTTTTTGAAGGATGTTTGTGTCAGCTGGAAAGTTGATTATGGTGCCCAGTTTGCAGTCGTCTGCGAACTTGGTGAGCCGTAGTCCTAAAATATACACAAATCCTCCACTTCTTCACCAAAAGGACATGTAGAATACAAAAAGGAGAACACCAACTGCTGCAATAATGATTTTTTAATTCTGGTACCTCGGCCTTCGCCTTCTCCTGGAAAACATAAATATAAATACTATCAATGAAAAAAGACAGAATTGGTACGTAGGACAAACCACTAGAAGGGTTAAATTAAGGATTTTGGAACACCTGGGTGACATAAGGCACAGGAGAATGGAGAGCCCAGTGGGAAAGCATTTCTTTGACAATCATGGGGGGGTTCCAGATGGATTTGTTTTCAGTGTATTAGGTAGACCCAATGTATTTGGGAATGAGGCCATTTTTCGTGAAAAATTACTTTTGATGGAGTCAAGGTTCATTCTTAATTTGAAAACTATTTTTCCAAATGGGATGAACATGGAGGTGTAACATGTTAATGATTTTTTCAGTACATAGGTCAGAAATAATGTTTTCAGTAGTGTTAGTCTTTTTACATATTCTTCACATATTTCTTAATGTTTCTAAATATATTCAGGGAAATGGGTTTGCTTGCAAGGACAACATTGTGTGAATAATAGGTATATATCTCATTGATAGTATTTATATTTATGTTCATATTATCAAAACTATTTTTGAAATGAATGTTATTTATTCTCTAGTTAATATGTTGCATGGAAATGTCAAATTTGTTTGCCTCAAGTAGTAATGAAACAATGGTAATTATTTAATAAAATGATGGTGCATCAATTATCTAATTAAAGATTTGTATAAAAATGGGTGGAGCACTAAGTAAATTGTATTCCAGGAGAAGGCGAAGGCCGAGGTACCAGAATTAAAAAATCATTATTGCAGCAGTTGGTGTTCTCCTTTTTGTATTCTACATGAGCCGTAGTCCTCCCATGTTTGCCTGTACCTCGGAAAAGTATATACAGAACAAGAGTGGTCCCAGGACAGAACCCTGTGGGATGCCACTTGTGACTGGTTTCGAGTCTGACATGGCTCCAGCAACTCTCACTCTGTGGGTTCTATCTTTGAGCCAGTTTGCGACCCATCTTGTGACATAGGGGTTTATATTTAAGCTGGATAGCTTATCTATGATGCCCGAGTGGGGTATTGTGTCAAATGCCTTTGCAAGGTCCAGATAGGCTGTGTGGACTACCTTCCCTTCATCTATGGCTTTGGTGACTGTTTCAAAGAAGTCAACCAGGTTCAAAAGGCAGGATCTGCCCTTGACAAAGCCGAACTGGGTAGGATCTAGTGTCTGTAGGTCCCCAATGTCTTTGTTTATGAGCTCCATGATGATCCTCTCCATAGCCTTGCAGACTAAGCTAGTCAGGCTTATGGGGCGATAGTTTCCAGGGTCCGTAGAGGCTCCACCTTTGTGGAGTGGGACCACTGTTGCTGTATGCCATTCTGTGGGCACATATCCTGTAGTGAGGCTGAGAATGTATAGCTGTTTTATTTGAGGGATTAGTTCCTCTTGGAGTTCATGTAGGACGCAACCTAGGATGCCATCTGGTCCCATGGAAGCAGTGTTTTTTGCTTTGGAGAGGGCAGCCTTCACCTGAGCATCAGAGATGTTTGGGAGGCAGCCCTCTGCTGGGATAGATACTTGCTCTTTTGGGGGGAGGGGGGTGGAGAAGTTTGCACTGAACCTGTCTGCCAGGATATTGGCGATGTCTTGGGTTCAGTGTATTTTTTGTCGTTTAGAATCAACTCAGAACAAGTCAGGGAGTTGCATCCCAGGTTTCTAACATAACTGAAAAAAGCCTTATGATTGTCTTTGGTGTCCTGTGCAATTTTTCTCTCGAAGCTGGCCTTGGAGGATTTTATGAGGGATCGTAATTTTTTGCTAGTACTGATCAGAGATGCCTTCCCTATTAGGGATTTTGCTCTATCATGTAGTAGCTTCCTCCTTCTGTTGTACAGTTTATTTATGGCAGGGGTCCACCAGACTGGATGCCTGCCTTTGGATGATTGGGTCTTGGTTTTGTTTGGGATAGCATGATCCATGCATTCCTGGAGATGTCCGTAGAATGCGTTTATATAGGATTCTGCAGTTTGGGCCATAGTTTCCACTGGCCCTGGGGCCTTGAAGGATTCCACTTCAATTTTGAGAAGTGAGAAGTTCACTTTTGAGAAGTTTTTCACTGTGGTTTTCTGGGCTGGGGGTGGGGTCAGGATGTGGACATCCAGTGAGATTAATTTATGGTCTGATCTTACCAATGAGGGATATACTTCTGGTGTGGAGCATAGAGTCCCCATGTTGGTAATTATCAGGTCTAGTATGTTGTCCCCTCTTGTGGGAGTGGTGACTAGTTGTTCCATAGCATTTAAGTTTATAATTTCCAGGAACCTTTCGGCTAAGGTGCTGGGGCTTGAGTAGTGCTCCCAGTCAATGTTTGGGTAGTTGAAGTCACCCAATATAATGGTGTTCGGAGAGATCTTCATGTTCTTCAATGTTTTCAGGAAAGCCGAGTGGGATTCCTGACTTTGAGAGGGTGGTCTGTAGGATGCTATAAACTGAAAAGCAGTCTTGCCCACTGTTAGTTGCACATGGAACGTCTCCGATACTTCATGCAATGCCACTAACCTGGAGGTGTGGATATCCTTGATAAATATGGAAACTCCCCCTCCTTTTGTGGTTCGGTCCAGGTTTTGGGGCCGAAAAGCATGATATGAGGTATAGCCTGGTAGAGCTGGGGTGCTCTCTGGAGCCTTGAACCAGGTTTCTGTCACTGCACAGATATCAATGTTCTCCATACTGAGGAGAGCTTCGAGTGCATGCATCTTGAAGTTAAGACTTCTGGCATTTAGCAGCATTACCCTTAGTTTCTTGTTCCTTGTGCTGTCTATGGGGGTGGGTTTGACTTTTGAGCTTTGCCTAAAAAAGGCACTATGGGGGTGGCAAGAGCCTTTGCCAATATCTGAAAGCCCAGTGGTGACAGGTACAAGCTGTCCCTAGCGAAGCAATGTGGCTTGTCGAGCATGTCATCCCAGGCTGACAGACACTGGATCCCCTTTGAATGACACCAAAATTTTAGCCAATTGTTAAAATCGATCATTTTGTCTTTGTACTGTGGCATCATTCTAGGTGAGGATAAGATGCTGCTCAAGGTCAGGGTCATACCAGCCTGGGCTACATGATCAGAGAGCTCCTCTATGTCTCTTTTCATGTAGTCCAGGGAGGCACGTCTCAGGTCATTCACACCAGCATGTACAATGACTGAGTCATATTTGTATTTGCTTTGGAGTGACCTGAGTGCTTGCGTTATGTGGCGGATCCTAGCACCCAACAGGCAGCTCACCGTGACCTTCTCTTTATTCAGCCTGATGAGTGGGACGTCAGTGTGTCTGACAATAGAGTCACCTATTACAAGAGTATCAGGTGTGTTATTCAGCCTTAAGGGCTGTGGCTGCTTGGCACACTGACTTAATGGGCTATGTGTTGTGCGTGTTTTGTTTTGAGGTCGCATTTGCTTGGATGTCTGCTTTGGAGGTCTCTGTTGCTTAGGTAGATTTTTATTTAGAGCCTCCGAGTATGTTTTTGTGTATTTATGTGTTTGGTTCGCTGATGTGGTGGGACTATGTGATACTGGAATTGTGTTGTGTGAGGTTACCTTCTCCTCCTGACTGGTTACACCAGTTTTGAAATGAGAGAGCTCAGCCTCCAGTTTGGCTAAATAGTTGCATCTCTCACATATATTTGAACCTGTTTGGAGGAGGAGAGGGTTGTCCGTGTACATGAGACAGTTGTAACATTGCCTCAAAATTCCCAGATTCACCAGCTGGACTGGAGAGGAAACCATTGACTGACCTATGGACATGCTAGACTAATATAGGGAAACTGAATTTAAGATGGACCAATAGGGAATAGGGGACAGGGTAATCGTAGAGAGTATAAGAGTAAGTAGTGCTTATGGTTTAATAGTGCTAATAGTATGACATATGCACATTTAAACTGGAACAGAGTGGAGCATGTGATTTTTTAAATAAACAGCAGGATTTTCCAGACAAACGAGGTAAGAGTTTTTGAAATGAGCAGCAGTTAGTAAAGGATGGATTTTTTCCGGATGAGATTAGTGGAGAACTAAGAAGCGAACGTGATGTGGAGAACTACAGTTTGTTTGTGTGTGAGAAATGCCCTAGTTAGGGGTGACAGGTTAGTTAATTTAACCAGGCTCAAACCCTGTACCTTAGTGACAGGAGACAAGAGCTTGACTCCTCTACTCCAACCACCAGACTGTTAGTTTTAGTGCATTTTCAAGGAATTGTGATGTGAGCTTCAGTACACTTTAATGACTTATGATATGAATTTCAGTACATCTTCAAGGAATTGTGAGCTCCGGCACATTTTCAAGGAATTGTGAGCTTCAAGGGAAGAGAAGTTTACTGCTGCTCATATTAAATTTATTTTCAGTGTGCAACTGTTTTATTTAGCAAATAGTCATTACTGTTTGTGCTAGCAGATTTGAAAGCAGTGTTAGTAGCACAATAGGTAGCATACTTCTTTTGACGCAGAAGTCTGTTGGTTGTACTCCCACACCAAGCAGATGGATTGCTGATACTGTGTTGTACTTTAAGGGTGGGATGGAGTGTTGCATTCCTGAGTGTGTCCTCCTTTGGATGAGATGCTTTGTAACTATGAACGTGTTGTCAGTTTGCCATCCATTCAGTATTCCAATATTAATAGCTTACCAATTTTTTTTTCTAATGTAACGTAAGTATTTTATTTTTGAAGGGCACCAGGTACTGACTTTGTAGAGGAAACACTGAAATATAAAGTTGTTTGCTACTCGCAACCTCTTCATTAGTTACAGATCTCTTTAATGTGGAGTTATTCAGATGGCTTTTACTTCTGCAGAGATTGTCTATATTGACTGACATTGGTAGATTGTTCTGACAGACGTTTGAAGGACCTTTTTTGGTTAAAATGTTCTGAAATGAGCAGTTTTGTTATTATTGGTTGATACGTTTTGTTTCATCACTTACAGGAAAAATGTTCAAAACTACAAATTTAAGTCATTCTAACAAGTGGTACTGTGTTATATAAAGAGTATAATTTAATAAAATCAGGAAGATGAATCAAAGAACACATACATGTGTGCATGGTCCTAAATGCATGCAAGGTGCCTGTGGTTTGAAAACAGCCCAAAAATAAACTTAATCCTCCACTGGCCAGATGCATTTTCTTTGAATGTGGGTTTCGATGATGTTTCAATGAATGTGAGTTTTAAGGACAGAGTTTACTGTTAACACTAAGTTTGTTTTATTGTGAGACATTATTGTTTTGTTTAGCAAATGTATAACATTGTTTGTGATAAAAAATTTGAAATACAATTTTTAAATTAAATCCAAATATCTGTAATCTTTGTTGACTTAAAGAAGAAAATAGTCTGCACACTGCACACTGACAGGTTTGAACAGTGTTTATGGTAAGGAGAAATCGCCAAGAAATGGGACACTGGAATGTCCTTGGGGGGAGTCTGCTGTTGGGGGTGCCCAATCCATTACCCTGCCTAGGGCTTTGGTGGCAAGGGATGTCGAGGATAGGAGTCCTCCTGTTCTTATGTGTGCACAGCTATATATCCAGTTGGAAACCCAAGTTATTTACTACCTCAGTTAACTTTAGATACTGTGTTTATGTAGGTATGAATGTATGTTTCTGCTGTAGGGTATACCTTAGTCTGATTGAGGTAAACTTTATAGACAGATGAACCTTTATCTAGGATGGCAGTCACATTCTCAATGAGATTTACAAGGTTAAAAACACAAAATATTACTCTGGCAAAACTGTACTGAAAGAAAGCGGTTTCCATCTGTCTATTTGCATAAAATGCATTGTAAATATATTTGTCAGCTGGCCAGTCAGTATTATATGATAGTGCATAATTTGTCTGTTAAGATATGCCCCCACCACCACACATACACAGTAATTGTAAATAAACTCTTGCAAGTTTGTACTTAGTTGCGACAGCAGGAAACTCCAGAGAGGGACTGAATGCAGTAACTAGCACAGCTCTGCTGTTACTGACAAGGCCAGTTGCTGGCTGAGTAAGTACAAGTAAATACGTGTAAGCTTTAACGGTTTCTTGTGTTACTTACTTCATAGCTATCAGTTACTGTGCAAGTTACCGATTCTCATTTTTATTAAATTCAACAACAACAAAAAATAGTCCACTTGACCAGTTCTAGAAGTGGATCTGTCAACTTTTAAGTCAACCAGATACATATCTATTGTTCAAACAGTGGTCAACCAGATAGATGCCTAAGAGTCAAGCAGTGCCAAGTTAATTCATCATGCATCCACTGTCTTACAGTCATTGACACTGTTCTTTCTGATACCAATAAGTTTTCCATTTCCAGAGCCAGTCACAACCAACAGGGTCAGTCCTTGAAGTTAGAACTTGACTTTTCAGACTGCAGCAGTAATTTTAATATGAATATACAATAAAACAAAAACCTGTACCGCCACCCATTACTGTTTCATAACTCAGACAAAAGCATTTCTTTTGAAGAATGACATTTCAAAGTGTGAGGTAGAATCACTGTGAGTGATACCAGCAGTGACAATGACAGGTGTTCATCTTATACTTTTGATCCCAAAAGTAAACTGTCATCTGTTGTTCTAACATATATTTTAAGAAAGCTTCATTCTGCCAGAGCTATGCACCAGTTTCCCATCAGACATAGACCTCTTCATAGTGATACTGAGTGATCTAATTGGCTACACCCCTTTTGTCAGCATTGCTAGTAGAGACCCTGCCAAGTGTCGTGTGAGAGTGACAAGTCTGTGACGAAAACTAGCATTGTCAAACCACAAGAACTGTTTTAATATAATACATTTAATAAAATAATGAAATCAGAATCTGTTTATGTGCTTAAAACTAAGCAATGTAAAGAAACATACACGTAAATTAAATACAAAAGGCATTAAACAGAATGACAGTACTGAATAATCAGTTTACATGTTCTTAAACAGAATAAAAGCAAGCATAGTATTGAAAATATAAACTATGATTAACTCAGAAATACTAGTAAATAATCAGGACAGATAGCTAATGTAAATGCAAATTAAATGAAAATGCATAAATAGGTATTAAACAGTGAGATAAAAATATGAATTACATTATGTTTAACATCATTTAGTTGGCTTAGAGGCACAGAATGATATAACCCTGACTTAGGCTCAAATTACCTGGTTTGATTAGCCTCAATGACAGTGGAGGTGTTAACAATGTAGGGGAGGAGGGAAAAGAAACAAGGCAATGCCGGCTCACCTCTTTCAGAGTGGAAGCTGTACAAATATGCTGGGGTGTATTCTGAGTCTCAAACCCCAGTGATGATATTGGAGCCATGGTAAGAGGCATCTGCCACAGAGTAAGTCTGAGCAGACAAGAGAGGCACATCATTACATAAGTGGAGCATTTTCCTGACAGACCACCACGTAATGTAAGCTCAGTATTTTGGAGGAAGAGGTAAGGTTTCACTGAAAATCCCATGGCAAACCACAATATGACAAACACCTACCTACCTGGCTACTTTCCACACAATGGAGCATGTCAATCTGCATATCTTGGAATCTTCAGTTCTCCCCTGAAAAGGTGACTGTCCCAGTGCTGTTCATACTATGGGGGTTGCAAACAGCATGGGAACCATTACAGATGAGAATATCAGGAACTGTAGATAAGGGGTCCTGTCATCAATGGCATAAAGGTGACATTTTACTGTAGAAACTTAAAATAACAGTAAGTTAAATGTGGTTTTCATTAAGGTTAATAAACATTAATAAAAATAGTGTTTACTAGTAAATGACATTTTCAACCCTGGGAAAAAAAGAGCAGTAAATGTTCCAGCATCCACAAAAGAATCACAGTAGTGTCAGTATAAATCAAATGTAGTGATAAAGACCTATACAAAGTTATTAGTGAATCATTATGAAAGAAGTTAACAGTATGGCTATATCAGTGTATTACAAATCACAAATCTCTTTACATGAAGTATATCTTCTGGCACCAGTGTCTTTGCAGTGCAGTACATCTGAAGATACCATATTCAGAACTGATTACTATAATCAGGCTAACAGTGTCATTCAGGATTTCAAAAAACAGCCTGCAACAAACTCACATTTTAATAAGGAATTTCAAGTAGCTGACCCTTTCATCTCTATCAGTTGACGTCAAAAGGAGACCAAATAGGAACAGTATAATTATAAAGCATGTATCATCAAATAAAATCAAAATGAGGCACTAAACAGTATGAATTCACTGATCACAGCCAGATTATGATCAGATGGGGCTCTTAGTAGCTTAGTAGACCATGGTCAGAGGGAGCCATACCAGTGTCCATTTACTTAGCTGTCTGTCCTCAGTTGCCTACAACACTGTTTAGGCTTCTCAGTGGATACACTGTTTTATTCCATACTTTCTAAATGATCACATAACTTCAATTTTAATTTAACTTGTTTATTTAAAATTTTACAACAAAAACACTGATGGCCTTTTGCCAGATAAAACAAAAAAGCCTTTACACTGAAAACAGACCTAAGGTGAGTGATAATAAACAGCTGATGTTCTTAGTAGTAAATGTTGCATTACTGATTCTTGGATCTTCCTGCCATGCAGAAGCCCACAACTGCAACTCCTAGAGTCTTTGCAATCATCCCTAGCTGAAAGGCATCTGAGAACTGACATCTTTACATGAGGTATAAGATGGGTATCTGTCAGCACCATCTTCAGTTCATAGGTTTAGAGGAGATTACTAGGCTAATGGCTAAAGAGCCCTTGCAAGCCTAGCCAGTTTTACCCAGATTTAACCCAATTTTCTATCCCTAGGGGAAACATAATAAGGGTCGGCAAGAGGGATTTTGACTAGTTTTACAAACTACCTCTGTCCATAAGGGACATGGGTGCCACCCCTGGAGTGAATTTGCAATTTCCAATCCACTGGTTCACATTGTGCTCAAAGATGGTCAGGGAGAGGCAATGTCTGGGACACATCTGTCTTTCCAGCATGATCTATTCATGCCAGAGATCAGGTTTAGATCTTTGGAGTGGGTAATCCTCATGCAGTTAGTTTTGTGAGTATGCAACATTTCCATCAGGGCTGGGTCAGAGACTGCCTTGTATGTCAGGCACAGATCACCCCTCTGTAATCAACAGGAAAGTGAACATAATGATGAGGCTTTTAATTGGTCCACATATGACATTTTGTTTATACCCTATATTTTTTGGTGAGAAACCTCTGAGTGCGCTGCAACTGTTGCAGGTACCAGACGAGCTCTGTGCCAAAGGGTGCATTGTACTCAGCTACTGGTCTGATGGTACAGTGGTACTATGCCATTCTTAGAGTTGGATACCATGCCCTTACATATAAGCTGAGCCACAGAGAAGGATTTCCTCACCACCTTGGACACATGGTGGTCAAAGTTCAGATTACTGTCTATCTGAGTATCCAGATCTGTCACCACTGGGCCCACTCTTTGGGGGTGCTGTCAATGTTGTAATATGTAGGGGATTCTTCTTTGCATTTAGTTTGAGGGTATGTCTCTGACACTAATCATTAGTCTGCGTCAGGCCTTTCTGTAGGATATCAACATTGTTTGGTGAGTCAGTGATTGCCCCCAACTTGCAGTCATCAGCCAAAGGCCATCTACATTTGCCTTGACATCTGAGAACTATGTTCCAAACAGGAGTGGGCCCAGCACTGAGCCCTGTGGTACTCCACTGGTGACTGGCCTCTTGTTGGATGTGGATTCCCTCACTTTAACAACATGTGCCCTATTCATGGGCCATTTGGCTGTCCATCTGGTGATATAGAGGTTTAGGCCCAATTTTGTAAGTTTATCTATAATACCCTAATGGGATAGTATATGCCTTGGTCAAGTCAAGGTAGGCAGTATGCACACAGTCTTATCTTCATCCATGGCCTTGTTGACTTTCTCAAAGAAGTCCACATGATTGAGCAAGCAGGTCCTGCCCTTGATGAAGCCAAACTGGGTTAAGTCTAGAGTCTGGAGATTTCCTATGTCATTGTTAATCAGGTCCATGATTATCCTTTCCATAACTTTACATATGAGGCTAATCATACTTAAGGGGTCAGTAGTTTATTGGGTCAGTTGATTGTCCTCTCTTGTGCAGATGGATGACTGTTACTGTCCTCCAATCTACTGTCTTGTGACTGTGGTTAAAAAGAAATCTGAGTGGGTCTGCTAGGCCATGTTTCAAGCTATTTCTGGGATTCTGTCAAGGCTCATAATGCTGTGTTTCTAGCTTTAGAGAGTGTAGTGATGAGCTGTTCTTTTGTAATAACAGGCAAATGAATGGTAGGGGATGTTTCATGGGAGTGACTGGAGGTGATGAGGAGGTGATATTTGAGCTGAATTTATTGGCCAGCAGGTCTGCTGTTTCTCCTTGTTGAGGGTAGGTAGTGCCATGTACTGCCAGCTCAACACATTGAGTGTTTCCCTTAAGATTTATGACATAACTAAAAAATGCTATGCGGTCATCCTTTGCTTGGGAGGCTATTTTAGTCTCGCATTTAGATGTTGAAGACTTTACTAGTTCCCTGATTTGCCTGTTGAGACTAATGAGAGATTTTTTTCTGTGTTGTTCATCCTCCCACTTACTTCTAGACAAGATTTTTTTCATTCTGTTGTATAGTTTATTTATGCCAGTGGTTCAGCAGGGTGGCTTGCTTTGCTGGATAGACCTGGGTCTATTTCAGCCAGGTATTGTCATTTCTCTGCAGTTGTTTAAGTGGTTGTTCATGGCATTTGTGAATACTTCTGCATAGGCCTCTATGCTTTTGGGATCAGGGGGAATGTTAAAATTATCTAGGCTATCACTTAACAGAAGGTAATTTGCCTTGGAAAAATTCTTCAAAGTTTTAGGGTTTGATGGGGGTTCTGCAGTTACATTTATTTCAAAAGAGACTGATTTATGATCCATTCTTACCAATGAGGACATTACGCTAGAGGAGGTGTAATGCTCCCTCATGTTTGTGAGTACTATGTCAAGGATATTTCAACCCCTAGTGGGAGTGCAGACCTGCTATTCCAGAGCATTTGCATTGACAAAGTCCTGGAATCTCTGAGCCTGCATGTTAGTGGCTGTATATGTATTCCAGTTTATGGAGGGATAGTTAAAATCACCCACGATTAGTGTGTTGGTTTGAATGGTGAATAATTCTAGTGACATCAGGTATGTGGAGTGGTTTTCATGGTTCATGGTTGGGCACATGTAGCTACCAGTGATATGGTGAGGAATTTTGCTTGTGGTCAGCTGGACATGGAGTAGCTCAAACAAGTCATCCTGCTTGACCAATCTAGAGGTGCAATTGTTTTTTATGTAAATGGAACCATCTCTCCCTATTGTTTTTTCCTTTTAAGAGGGTGGTCTGAATGTGTGATAGGCATTGTAGCCTTGCACTGCTGGGGTGTTTTCTGCAACCTTGAACCACATCTGTGTGACTGCAGAGACATCAGTATTCTCCAGGTTGAGGAGATCTTCCAGGTGCTGCAGTTTCTTAAGACACCTAGCATTGAGCAGTAGCACCTTCAGCTTAGCAATAGAAGGATTTGTTACATTGGTAGATGTGTTGGTTTGGCACTGCCTAAAAAAAGTGGCTAATGCTTTGGCCAATATTTGAAAGCCTATTGGCGATAGATGCAGACCATCTCTAGCAAAACAGCATGGTCAGTCGATCATGTCATCCTAGGCTGATAAATACTGGATTCCCTTGGAATGACACCAGTAGCTAAGCCATTACTGAAGTCAATTATTTTCTGTTTGTATTGTGATATCATTCTTGGTGAGGATAGAATGTTGCTCAATGTGAAGCTCATACCAACCTGCGACAGGTTTTCAGAGAGGTCCATTATGTCTCTCTTCATGTAGTCCAGGGAGGTACATCTCAGGTCATTCAGACCAGATGGACTATGACTGAGTCATACTGGTACTTGTGGTTGAGTGACCTGAGTGTCTGCATGATCTGGCAAATCCTGGTCCCTTATAGGCATCTGACTGTAACCCTGTCTCTATCCACCCTGCTGAGGGGGATGTCCGTGTGTCTCACAATGGAGTCTCCTATGACTAAGATGTTAGAATAGTTGGTGTTTTGCCTTAGGGGCATGCTTGTGGAGACACCATGATGTGTATTTTTATGTGCAGTGGTTGGTGTTGATTTGGTTTTGTATGCATGTGGTTTCTGAGGGCAGCATACAAGAGGCCTCTGAGGTTTTTGTAAATTACTTGTGAGTACCTTCGCATATGTGGGTTTATGTGTCGAGACGTTATTTAGTGAGGAAATGATGTGCATGTGCTGACATCCTGTTTGTCATTTGATTTGTCAGTATGTGAGAGTCATGTCTTAATTTTTCATAGTGTAACTACATTCTCACATGCTGTATTTGTTTGTTTGTTTCAGGATTAAGTGGTTGTCAGTATACATGAGACAACTGATGCATTGCCTTAGGATGTCAGTGTTTACCAGACAGTCCACAGAGATAGAAGAAATGTGTCTATTCATCATTTCAAATTTTTACTATGAGTTTAACCATAGAGAAGAGTAGGGAAATTTAACTGATCTGGGATGGTAGCACACAGATGAATAATGGGTACTATACTCAATGTAAGTGCAATTATCCAACAAGGTGATGCTGCTTTGTGCACAAGTTAGATGCTCCCAGAGCAGCAGGGAGACTGGGGAAGGTTGCAGAGATAGTCGTTCTAAGGGAAATCTTAACTTGATAGCATTTGCATCTATACAGGGCACTGCTGTCACTCTGTGGAGAGCTGCCTAATGCAAACACTGGGCTTATAGAATAAGAAAAACAAGTTTTACAACAACAACACCTACAGACCAATCAGGAAAACACACAGTAAGCTTTTAGCCAGCAGCCCCACTAAGACAGGCTTGCTGTAGCACACTTCTGCTGCAAGACTGTAGTCAGAAAACCCTGTACATGTATAAATGCAGGAAGTGACTTTATAGGTTCATAGGTTCATAGGTAGGTACTAGGCTATCGGCCCAAGGGCCTACATAAGCCTAGCCAACAAGGTTTCCTGGCTTACTCCACCCAAGAAAGTTATTTTCCTGTGCCACTATCACGCAGAGACACAGACGTGATCCCCGGTGTGTTATTTCCTATTCCGATCCATTCATCAATATTTTTCTTGAAGAGTGCTAATGAAGAACTTTGCTTGACATAGATGGGTAGTCTGTTCCAGAGTATGGGAAGTCTCTGGGACAGGAATCTATTCCTCCAGCATGTCCTGTTTATTGTGGTGACAAGGTTTAGGTCCCCTTTAGGTGTAGCATGTCCAGCAGCTCTGGGTTTGACATAGCTTTATATGTTAGGCAGAGATCACCTCGGAATAGGTGATATGCTATGGAGTAAAGCTAGAGTTTTTTGAGATGGTCAGTGTAGGGCATTTGTTTGAGGACAGTAATCCTCTTTGTGAGGTACTTCTGTGGCCTTTCCAGCTGCTGCAGATGTCTTGTGAGGTACATTCCAAAAGGGGCGTTGTACTCTATAATGGGTCTAATGAGTGTCGAGTAGAGAGGAACAATGACCTCTTTTTTCCTGGATGAGAACCCTTTTATGATGAGGTGTGCCACATAGAAGAACTTCCTGACAACTGTAGCGATGTGACTATCAAAGGAGAGACTACTGTCCACCTGGGTCCCAAGGTCTCTTATCACACATTCAGTGTTAAGTAGATTGCTGCCTGTGTGGTAGTTCATGGGTACAGAGTTTTTACCAAAGGGGATGACACTGCACTTTTTGGCATTGTGCTTGAGGCCATGGCTCTGACACCAGGCATCTGTCACATTGAGGCCCTTCTGTAGTATGTTCACATCATTTGGGGACTTGACTATGGCTCCTAGTTTGCAGTCATCTGCAAACTTCATTAGCCAGAGGCCTTCTGTGTTAGCCTGTACTTCAGAGAAGTAGATACCAAACAGGAGAGGTCCCAGGACGGAACCCTGTAGTACTCCACTTGTCACTGCTTTGAGGTCAGATTTGGAGTCTGCAACTTTTACAGTGTGGGTTCTGTCAGTGAGCCAGTTGGCAACCCATCTTGTGATGTAGGGATTTATACCTAGTTTAGTGAGTTTAGCTATAATTCCAGAATGGGGGATGGTGTCGAAAGCCTTGGCGAGGTCAAGATAGGCAGTGTGAACCACCTTACCCTCATCTATGGCTTTGGTGACTGCCTCAAAGAATTCGATCAGGTTCAGGAGGCATGATCTGCCTTTCACAAACCTGAACTGGTTGGGATCCAGAGTTTGGACGTTACCAATGTATTTGTTTATGAGTTCCATGATGATATGTTCCATGGCCTTGCAGACCAGGCTCGTCAGGCTAATAAGTTGATAGTTCCCAGGATCAGTGGTGGCTCCCCCTTTGTGGAGTAGGATAACTATTGCTGTGTGCCATTCAGTGGGCACAAAGCCTGATGCAAGGCTATTATTGAACATGATGCTTAAGTGGGGAGCCAGTTTGTTCTGAAGTTCGTGTAAAACGCAGCCTGGGATGTTGTCCAGTCCCATGGATGCTGTATTTTTGGCTTTAGAGAGTGCAGCTTTTACCTGCATAGTTGTGATTACAGGGAATCTGCATTCTACCTTTATAGATATTGGCCCTTTAGGGGGTTAGTGGGGGTAAAGTTAGCACTGAACCTATCTGCCAGGATGTTGGCAATATCAGTTGGTTCTTTGGTTTAAGTTTTAAAAGTTTAAAAAGTGCTGAATGTTTCGTGGAAATACAGTTAAATGCATTAAAAGTAAAGGATCCACTGAACAGAAAAAATTAATAAGGAATTACATTTTCAACCTTATTTTTCTTTTAAGGATGTGTTAAAGTTATTCCCAGGACTTAATGTTCAATAAGATGTCACTAAATCTATAGGAGCATTATCTGAAGGAGCAACACAGCAGATATGTTGAGTAAAACATATTTACTAGAAATATTATTTTATCATGCTCCTACATATTTAGTAACATATTGTGCAATGCAGGGGATTTCATACATATGGACTTCCTGAATATGCTTTGTAAGTGTTTGGGGACTCCTTCCACTTTAACTTTTTTACAATAAATGTTATTGGCATCAACCTCCATTTTCCCTTTATTGTACATGTGGCCAAGGTGTCACATCAATAGTGACTATTAGAGACAATGTTCTTACCACTGGGTATTCACATCCTTACACTTTTGCTAATGTTCCTTTAACTCGAAGCCTGTGTGTCTTATGCTTGGATAAGTGCTCCTGATCCATATGCAACTACTCTGTCCTTTTATAGGATCATATTTTGTACAATTCCAACTGGCATCTGCTTGCAATACACATGGTTTAGTCACATCTTAATCTTTTAATATTTGGTAGCTCTATTTTTGTGCTACAATCTTGTTTTAACAGCTTTCTTAGAGGCACAGTTATCTCAGACATATTAAGGACAAATTTTGCATGGTACTGCAGTAGGATATACTGCAACTGATCAAAACTCAGAAGATATAAACACACAAATCCCAGTAACATATTGATAGTAATACATGAAACTCATGCACTTAAATTAGGCGGGATTTTGCACATTAACATATCTGGAGGGTCCAACCCCCCCCCCCCTTGCACCCTATATGCTTTGGAGATTTGTCTTTATACCTCCTTGCTATTTTGTGTGTGTGTGTGTGTGTGTGTGTGTGTGTGTGTGTGTGTGTGTGTGTGTGTGTGTGTGTGTGTGTGTGTGTGTGTGTGTGTGCATATATAGTCTGAATCCATCAGCACTCTGGCTCAGAGAAAGTAAATGAAAAAGGATTGCTCAATAACTCTGCATTCCTGGAGTGTATAAAAAGCACACATCTCAATCCCACAAACATCAGTAAGTAGTGAGCAAAAACTTGCAAAGATAATATCATGCAAACATTATTGAGCAGAACAAACAGATCTATCCCGAGCACCTGAAATGAAACAATTGTATCACTCCTAGAATCTCCTACAAACTTTTAATATCTTCATACTTTTTTGTCTTAAGCTTTACACAGCTGTCCTGATTTTTCAATCTGTGATGCTAGAATAAGATCCATATATTTCTGACTTCTCACTGTCTTTGTATTTGCTTTTATTTATCTTTAAACAATACTGTCTTAATCTATTTCCTAGCTATATCAGTCTCTTGTCATTCTTTTTTCTTGTCTTTGTTACAACAATAAAGTTTATAGAACCTCCCAAACCTTAATTTTCATGTGTAACAGTACCTTCCTTACTTGTGTAACATCTCATTTAATACTTCTGGTGCTGATGAAATACCAAATGTAAGTCTAAGGTATTTTATGCCTTCCTGTTGGCATATTAATATACACTGTATTAACCTTGAGTCTTTTAGCTTTCTGTGCTAGAAACCCTTAGTATTTTGCATTCTTTAAATCACTTGTTCACCTGGAAGCAGTGGGTAGTGCTCACTTTATTCATATCTTGCAGATCATTAAAACTGTGAATTCTGTCTTTCCTGTCCACAGTACCTATACTGTTTACACATTCTGTGGGTCTAATTGCTTCTTAATGGCACCTAAGCCTTCCATTTATCTACTTTATTTCTGAGAACTACTACTTATTTCCTTGGAACATCTTTTACCACTATCACATCAGAACTTATTTATTTATGACATACTTATGACAAACTTCCTATGACAGGGAATAAATCAACATAGCAATATAATGTATTATGCTAAAGATCTGCATAGACTCTGAAATGTTTCTGTGTCTGTATTTGTATTTATATGTACTATTGGCTTTTACACTGTGGAATTGTTTTGCCATTTCTATCTTCAAACAATGCAAATGACCTTAACTGTTAGGCAGATCTACTTCTTTAAGTGACCAGTGTTGAAAAACTGACCTCATTAGCTGTGGGCCAAATGCTGCCTCCAGCTGGCCAGAACTAGCCCCAAAGCCTTAAAGATGTCCAGAGTTAAAATCTATTACACTTTGCCCCTTTGTCTAGTTTAAATTCATCATTGTGGCTGTTAACAGCATTTCTTGCCAACAGTCTGACTTGCAGTCTTGTCTCACTGCTTCAGATGCATCATACACAGTTTTAGATTTCATAGTATCAATTATATTAATGACAGTTGTATCAAGAAACATCTAATTTCCACATTTCCATTATCATCCTGCATATTCTTTTGAACACAACCCTGCTTTTACATATATCAAAATGGCATTATTTTCAAGTCCACTTCCTGCAAAACTGATGAAATACAGGACAGTGTTACCTTTCTTGCTTATTAACCACATCTAATATGTGAAGCATGTATTCAGTTTGTTTGTTCATTTTTATGGTTTTCTATCTGAAATCTCATATTGCTGTCCTTTTTACATCTAATACTGTTATAATACTTCTTGACTTTGGAATTTTTGATTTATTTTTGATTCATATATCCACCAGTTATTTATTTTGTTTTGTTAATGTGTACTACTACTAGTAAATTTGCTTGCTTTTAATTGTATCCACAGCTTTGGATAAGGTTGGATTATTTTTATCTTAATAACCTGCCATTGTTGCATCATTTTATTTCTTATAATAAATTATTTTGTATATTATTGAAGAATCATGCAACTCACCAGTTCACAGTCATGGATTCTGTGTTTCAGCTCAGTAGCATGATCAAAGGCAATCTCATTAGGATCTTGTGTTGTTGTAATGAAACATGTCTGAAAAGTTCTTTTTAAGCTACAAATAATTCCTGAACTTCTAACTGTTGATATTTTTATCTTTTTTCCTCCTCATTGAAAGTAAAAGAATGAAGTACATTTTTGTGGTTTCTACCCCTTTGGCATATGTGAATTCTACACATTGTAACCTTTTTTACTTTCCAGCTAATACACTGACATTGAGGAATAAAATGCATTTTTTGTATGCAAAACTTCAATTTTTTTTGCAAATTTCCTCCCAATAGCATTTTTAGAGATTATAGCTGAGACATTTTTTTTTCATAACGAATTACGCTTTTATACTTGTAAACATGCAATCGTGCATTTATGAAAGTATTATGTATTTTTTTTTACTTTTGCAGGTATTTCTTCAGTTCTGCAAGTATTTCTTCAGATTGACACTATCTAATATGTGAGGAAGTTGAATAAATAACACACAGACACTGGATGTACAGTTTAGCTTTAATGAGATGTGCCTTCTAACCGATTTCTGAAAAGGATGTCCTGCATGATATATAAATCACTATAGCTAGTTAATCAGCAGTGATGTTACATACCCTGTGTACAAATAGAGTGGAGGTCGATGTGTTATATGCATACAAGAATATACACTAAACATACTATTCCTTCCAGTTAATGGGATCAGTTTCCACTGTAAGTATATCTTACCATTTCCAGGCTTCCATGTCCTAAAATGGCCAGTTTAGACCAGGTTTTGTATTACATACTAGATAATGGTCCTTTTTCATGTCCCACAGCAAGTATCTTTATACCCTTCTCAGTTTCAAGAAGAATTTTCTGTTATCCATATTCTCCAGCTGTCTAGTCTCCTTAAAGTCTTATTTATGGTAGTTTAGTTTGTCTGTACTCAAAATCAGTCCAGGCCCTTTCCATGTAGATGTCCTTTTTTATTTTCCCATCTTCTCAGCCCTGTGCCTTTTCAGGACTTCATTAACAAACCCACGTATTTCTCTCAAGATGTCATGCCTGCTTCCCTTTTCCTAAGACTCCCATTCACATAACTTGATAATGTTTTGCCAAGAACTCTTTAAATGTAATGTCAAACCTGATTTTTAAGGCCAATTTTTTTTTACTTTTGCATGTATTTCTTCAGTTCTGCAAGTATTTCTTCAGATTGACACTATCTAATGTGTGAGGAAGTTGAATAAATAACACACAGACACTGGATGTACAGTTTTGCTTTAATGAGATGTGCCTTCTAACCGATTTCTGAAAAGGATGTCCTGCATGATATATAAATCACTATAGCTAGTTAATCAGCAGTGATGTTACATACCCTGTGTACAAATAGAGTGGAGGTCGATGTGTTATATGCATACAAGAATATACACTAAACATACTATTCCTTCCAGTTAATGGGATCAGTTTCCACTGTAAGTATTTCTTACCATTTCCAGGCTTCCATGTTCTAAAATGGCCAGTTTAGACCAGGTTTTGTATTACATACTAGATAATGGTCCTTTTTCATGTCCCACAGCAAGTATCTTTATACCCTTCTCAGTTTCAAGAAGAATTTTCTGTTATCCATATTCTCCAGCTGTCTAGTCTCCTTAAAGTCTTATTTACAGTAGTTTAGTTTGTCTGTACTCAAAATCAGTCCAGGCCCTTTCCATGTAGATGTCCTTTTTTATTTTCCCATCTTCCCAGCCCTGTGCCTTTTCAGGACTGCATTAACAAACCCACGTATTTCTCTCAAGATGTCATGCCTGCTTCCCTTTTCCTAAGACTCCCATTCACATAACTTGATAATGTTTTGCCAAGAACTCTTTAAATGTAATGTCAAACCTGATTTTAAGGCCATTTCAGCACCTTCAGATTTATTCTTATTCTCTGTCTATGGTTGTAGTCCATTTTCATTCTAAGAATAAAAGGCATGTGGTTACTTTTTAATATATTTTTAAGCATAAAATATCTCTTCGTATGAGCCACCAAACTTCATCTAGTGGACCAAAAAGGATATTGAAGTGCAATGGCCACATAACAAAATAATTTACAGGCCAGGGGACTGAAGTACAGTTACAGTTGAAATGTTATAAAAGTCCTTCGATTTTCCTTCAGTTTTATGCCATCTTTTTGCTATAAGGAGAAAATAGCAATCATGAAATGAAAATTGGATGTAGAAACACTCAGAAGTTGGGAAAAAACTGACCCCATTGGGTGAATGCCCAGCAAAGCCAAGGGGGTGGCTACTTTGGGCACAAACTGTTAGGAGCCACATTGGACAATATACAAGAGGTGCTGATCAGTCCTTATATGTAAGTAGTGCAATTATTGCTCTTTAACTTGAGTGTCTGTCTGTCTTTGCAAGGCTGCAAACATCATCCATAATCATTTAAGCAGCTGCAGTCTCAATTGTGTTTGCTTAAATGATTCTGTGTTTGTGTGTGCATGTGTGTGAGTTAGGAACTGCACTAAGACCTGGTCAATTTCTAAAAGAAACATAGTA
Source organism: Protopterus annectens (assembly GCF_019279795.1). Classification (NCBI taxonomy): domain Eukaryota; kingdom Metazoa; phylum Chordata; order Ceratodontiformes; family Protopteridae; genus Protopterus; species Protopterus annectens. The sequence continues at coordinate 534,192,239 of NC_056749.1, read as the reverse complement.
GTTTTGTACCTGTAGCTGGAGGATTTTTTTTATCTTCAAGTCTGGCTGGGGGCACCAGCTGACAGATTGCCTGAGGAAGCCAATTGACCTAGTTACAATTATGATAATCAGCTGTCTTGTTATAAAAGATTGCGATCACAGCTATTTCTTTGTCCTGAAAAGTGCTACTCAGGAGTCACTAAGTCATATTGACAGGTGTCCAGTGCTTTAGTGTCAGCAAATCCATAAATTATGGTGTTCATGCCCAATACCCTGTTGACTCTTATTAGTATACTGAGAAGAAAGGTCTTGGAGAGCTTGTTTTTGGTAAGTCATTAACATTTGATATGTTTCACACAATTTTATCTAGACATGCAGACTTCATGTTACTGTTATTTAGATCATTGGCTGGACCCATTTAGACTATGGATTAATAGTTTGTATTTATTATTTGAAAACAGTACAGTGATATTCTAATAAGGAAATAGATGGCATGCTAAGATTGGTTACACAGATGAACCTATTCAGCTGAAATTCTATTCGGTAAGATACATAATCTTTAGCGGTAGTCATTTGTTGATGTATAGGTGCTTATCAAATGCTCTAGTTATTGTATTTGGAACATTCATCTGTAAGTTTGATAGCAGAGATAGACACATTTAATAGTAACTTGAAGAAGTTATTTTCAGATTCAAGGAGATATATTATGGAATTGACAGCCACTAGCAGTGAAACAAGACAATAACATTGGAACTTTAAATGTCTCTTGATTCATTGGCTAGGAGCAAGCTTTTGACCTGGATTAAGACTTAATGGTGACCTTTAAAGGTCTGAGACTGCTACAGAAAATACACTGCAGCATTTTAAGTAAAAGATAAAGGATTAGCTATCTCTTTAACAAATGCTAACTTGATACAAGTATAAAATTGCAGTTTCTCATTTGCTAACTGTATAAAATAAACACTCTAAACAGAATAAAAGATACAAGTAGTACATCAAGAAAATGTTCTCATAAATATATAATACATGGTTGATGGAGTTTGCTATCACTTTAAGAAACGCTAACTTACTAAATAATGTAATAAATTAGTCTAGGGTTGCAGTTCACTATTTACTAATTTTGTAAGATTAACACACCAGACAGAGTATGTTGTACTCCTCATCAACAAAAGACTGCAATATAAAGTTTTATACTATAAGATTTTATAAAAGTGCAGTAAAACTATATATTTCATAACAGTAATAGTAAACTGTACACACAGTAATCTATCTGTTTTTGAATTTGGTAATCAGAGTAGAATGTTGATACAAGAGGACTATTTTCAGGTTCAGCCTGGGTGTACATTACATACGCTAAAAGGTAAAAAGAGAAAGAAGGAAAAAACATAATTAAAAAGCTTTAAGAAGGTGTGTACATCACATTGTTTGAGGATAGTATATTACATTCTATGAGAATATACGCTATAGCAGTTAAATTAGTACACGATTTTTACCACATGATTTTTTGAGGTTGTTCCCATGGAATGGGCTAAGTATATGGCATTACTTAGTCCATGATGGCCTCTTGTTGGCATGTGTGATGTCTTTGGATTAGATGACATCACCTGTGTTGAAGAACTGACATTTTGCTTTGTTGTACAGCTGGCTGTTTAGATCTTTCTTGAAAGTGGGAATGGATATGTTTTCGCTTAGTAGTTTTGGTATGGAATCTCAAACTTTAGGGCCCAAGATGGAGAAGACATGTTCTGTGTGTTTCAGTCTAGTGTATGGGGAGCTCAGGTTGGGGAGTAGTGGAGGAGTATTGTATGAGACTGTTTGGTTCCTGCCTTTCTATGAGTCTGCTGGGGAATAAGATGAAATATTCCATGCCGAAAAGCCTAAAAAGCATGTTTCCAAGTAGGAGGGTGATGCTTTGTGTGATGACTAATCACTTGGCTGTGGCTAAGGTGTTGCAGTAGTATTCTCTTGTGGAGGTTAGGGTAATAAATCTATAGAGGTGATAGGCTGTGTCTTAGAGTTGATTAAGATTCTTTGCTGGCATACCTCTCAAGTGCACCTCATTGTGAGGAATGCTGCTCATTTGAATCCTTAAAAAATTCATGTTCCTCCAAGTTCCCCACTGAAACACCCTATCACACATTCAGTGTCAGGATTTTTTTAGCTGCCCTCCATACTAAAACTGAATCATATACAATTAACAAAATAACTCTTTATAAGTAAAATGTAGCATACTTTAATCATTATGTGAGCCTTCTACTTGAAGCTGTTAGTTAGCTGTTGATAACCATTCCTCATTTTGTCAATTTGTTCCACATTATGAGGGTGGTGTTCCTCATTTTGGTGATGGAAGGTTGAGACCTATGTTTGTTGAAGTAGAAACTGTAAAGGGTGGAGCATGTTTGAGACAAGCAATGTGATTTTTTTTTTCTTTCTCAGAAAAATTGCTTACTTTAGTCTTAAGTGTCTCAGTGTGATATTGGAAGTTGAGGGAAGGGTCTATCTATACCTCAAGATGTTTGTAAAAAAACATTTTCTGTTATGTCTTTATTGTTCATAGGATCATAGGGGGCCACCAGGCTAATGGCCTCAGGGCCCTTACAAGCCTAGCCAAGTTCAACCTTTGTTCCCATGGGTGTCTGGTTTAAGCAGACACTAAAATCAGCACCTATTGCACCTGTTCAAGAGAGACACAGGTGGAACCCCCCCAGGTGGATTTCTGGCTACCCATCCAGTCATCCAAATTGCCCTTAAATAGGGTCAATGAGGGTCCTTGTTTAACATGAATAGGAACCTTGTTCCAAAGATGGGGCAACCTCTGTGAGACAAATCTGTCTCTCTAGCAAGTTTTGTTGTTCATGTTCCTCCAAGTTCCACATTGAAACACCTTCACACATTCAGTGTCAGAATTTTTTTAGATGCTCTTCATACTAAAACTGAATTATATACATTCAACAAAATAACTCTTTATAAGTAAAGTCCTTTGAAAGAGTGACATGTGTGCCGTTTGACTTGCGAATGTGCAGCATTTCCATTAAAGCTGGGTCAGAGACTGCTCTATGTGCAAGGCACAGGTCACCTCTGAGCAGTATGTATGACACAGAGTAAAGTGACAATGATTTTAGTCTGTCTGCTTAAGACAGATCCTGAAGACCCTAAATTTTCTTTGTAAGGAACCTTTGTGGTCTCTCCAATTGATGCAGGTGCTTGGAAAGTAACATAAAGGGAGTATTGTACTCGGGTCTATATTAAATCAGCGAACACTTAAAAAAGTGAACGCTGATTTATCGACCCTATGTAAGAGAAAGCTTACAATCCCGAACACTAGGAACAATGATTTTTTTCCAGGGAAAAAAAATCGCTGTTCCAAAACAAAAAAAAAAACTTTAAAGCAATACATAAAGTGGGGGGCTGTGCCCCCCACCCCCCCTATTTAAATATACCAACTCCAAGATTGCACTACAGTGCCGAAAATGGCAAAGTAACAGAAGTGGCCAAGCAAATTCTTTCCCAGGGAAAGAATTTGCTTAAAAGCCACTTCTTTATTTTGCCTTTTTGTTCTTTTAAGTTCGATCAAGGTGCATTCGAAAGAATGTGTCTTCGATCACTTAATAGGAACAATTGTACTCTATTATTGACTTGATGATGGAAGAGTACAGGGGGGTTATAACCTCTTTTTTTCTGGAGACAATGCCTTACTTATGAGATGGACAATATAAAATGCCCTTCTGACTGTTGTGAAGACATGGTGATCGAAGTTAAGGTTGCTGTCAACCTGTGTGCCCAGATTTGTCACCACTGACTGTGAGCTTAGGGTATTGTTATTGATGTGGTAGTTTGCAGGAATATCACCCTTGCCAAAGGGGATGATAATGCACCTTTTTTCATAAAGTTTAATGCCATGACTTTGGCATCAGTCAGTAGTCTGCATAAGACCTTGCAGGATGTTGACATCGCTAGGAGTTTCAATGATCACTCCCAGTTTGCAGTCATCAGCAAACTTTATCAGTCATAGTCTTTTAGTTTTAGCCTGTACTTCAGAAAAGTAGATTATGAAGAGTAGGGGTCCCAAAACCAATCCCTATGGAGCACCGCTGGTTACAGGTCTGCTGGAGGAGGTGGAGTTCCCTATTGTGACTGTATTAGTTCTAAGGAGGTGGAGTCCCCTATTTTGACCATATGAGTTCTATCAGTGAGCCAATTTAGCCATTTTACAACCCACCTGCCATATCTGGGTTGATACCCAGCTGGGTGAGTTTATCAATGATGCCTGAGTGTTAATAGTGATGCTCCAATTTGATGTGACTTTTTTAAGTTTTGGAGGATTATGAACATACATATTTTTTTTTTCAATACAGAAGTAGTTTGTTCTGAGTATGCTAGTGTGAAGTATTGGAGAGGTCACTTTGGAGGGTGTTTGAAATGGAGGGTCCCGTTCTATAGACAACCATGCCATCTGCACAGAGTAGAAGAGGAAGGCTGGGAAGGTCAAAAGGGAGTTTAATGTACAGCAAGAAATGGACTGGGGATAAAATATATTTTTGTGGTACTTTGTTTGGGGGTGTCAAGCTGTATGAAGAATGACTTGTTACTTAGAAAGGTATCAGACCACTGGGAAACCTGATGGCTGATTCCTACATTTTGTAGTGAATTTATTAGCAAGTAATGGTCAGTGGTCTATTGTATCAAAAGCCTTAGTTCAATAAAATATCTCCTGTGAGGTTTTCCTTTTCCATGCTTAGTAGGATATCATCTGTTAAGAGTATAAATGAAACTTGTGGAACTTCATCCTCATCATAATTCATGTTGATGGGGTGATAATATTATGTAGATTTTCATGCAGTTAATAATTTGATTGCAGACCAGATTTTCTAGTAATTTTCCTATTGTTGGAAGGATTGAAATAGAGCTAAAATCTGATACTGATGAGGGGTTGTGGGATTTTGGAATAGGCCTTACCTTGGCTTTATTCCATTGCAGAAGGACTTATCCTTTAGCTAGGCAGGTAGTGAATGGATTTTTGAGTGGGGTGATGATCTGGTCTTTACAGAGGGAATTAAGACAGGGGCGGAGGTCATCACATTCTAGGGTGAGCATCTGAGGGGATATCATTTTGAATTTTGAAGATGTCCTTTCTTGTTATGGGTTTCAAATAGAATGGCGGGGAATCTGTTGTTTTGTCATGTATAGAGGGATAGCTGATGTTTGTGGGAGGAATGAAAATTGAAAGTATGGAGAATTCCCCAAGACATTCACTGGGAGTAAAGACCTCTGAAGCTGTGGGAATGGTGTCCTGGTGTAGTGGTTCTTTATTGGAGGATCTTCCTGTGATGTTGTTAATTAATGGTTCCAGAACTTCTTTAAGTTATATTAAATTCTTTACTGAGTGGTGATGCTGAGGTTGGCCTTATGTATTCTATTACCTTTTTTGGCAAGGTTTCTTAGGTTTATGAAGTGTCTTTGATTTTTTTGAGTTAGGCTTTGTCCATAGTTTTGTAAGTGATTTTTAGCTCTTTGTTAGCAGTTTCTTGGTAGAGCTGTAGAATCCAGTTATTCATGGGAAGGGTGTATCTTGGAGTGTGCAGAAGAAGGCTGTGAGGGAGCTGGTAGTTTTGTGTGGGTTATCTTGGGTTAGAACATTATCCCAGGAATGTCGAGAGAGCTGTGTTTATAGGCTTTGGATATTTTGTTGCATCTGATGCTGGAAGGTGGTTAGTTTAAGTGGTGCTTTATGGATGTGTGGTTTCAAGAAAAAAGTTATTAGTCAGTGATCACTGATGGAGGAGGTAGATGGAGAGGCTTTGGGTGGAGGAGGGATCATTGGTGATTGTGCCCCCTTATATGCCAATATGGTCTTGAACACATGGGAAAGGAAATATATTTATAATAGTACTTATGTGAATAGTTGGGTGTTATACAAGCGTTTTTTAGATGATATAGTCATTTTTGTCAAGATAGCAAGGAAAGGTTGGAAGAATTCATACAATATACAAATAATTCCACAGATTTTTTAAAATTCACTTATGAGATTGGTTTAAATGAAATTAATTATTTGGATGATGTTTTCAGTTATTCAATAAATATTTGGTTTTATATACGGTTGGAAGTCCGGCATTTGGCTTTACTCCTGCAGTGCATTTGTTGTGGTTATAAGTTTTAATTCACATTGACACTCACTATTTTTGGTTATTGGTGCTATGGAGGTGGAGGAGAGCTTATCGCCGGTTGGACTGACTGGAAATATGCATAAGACTAATGAATTGCTGATACTCATTGGGCAACTAACTCAATTGGTGCAAATTTTGACCCCTTTGTGCGTTTCGCTTATGCAGCACAACAGAGAGGGGTCTCTACCTGGAAATCAGTGTGCATATGCTAACAACGTACAGAATAAAGATGGTGCATCAACTGACCAAGGTAGTTTGACTAATTTTAGTCAAACGGAGGGCAGAAGTGCTGGACCTGATGGTGTGGACAGTTTTTCTCGGTTGCTTATGGATAAGGAAAGTGGTAGCTCGCAGAGTGGTCTGAATAGCACTAATGGGAGAGTGCAACAGACTGTGGTTCAACAAGGTGACTGTTTAAAAAAAAATCTGCCAAACTTAAACGAATGGCTGAAGCAAAAAGTTGCTTTTAATGAGACTAATATTGTGAAAGATGACTTTAGTTTATCCTATGATGGCAGTTTACATAAATTAAATGATTTATTGTTTAAATATAAAGCATTAGATATGGATAATGCTTATTTGAAAGAATGTATACAGCTCAAAATTGTATCTAAGTGTTTTCTTTTTCCTCTGTGTACTCTGTAAATATGCCTATTGTCATAAACAGAAAAGGTCTCCAAGGATTCTAAGTTGTTCACAAGACACATCATAAACTACTCTAACAAAAATAATTAAAAAAAAAATAAATTTCTATAATCCTGTTATGGAAGCACTTCATTCTTAGTTGGAATCTATACCTCTAAGCAAACTACATTCTTATCAGTTCAACTGAAATCTAATTACATTATTTATATAAATATTATTGTTGATGTACTAAGTAGGAGATGCAATTAAAATGGTTCAACATAAAAACAGTACACATTTACTGTGAGTTTACATTGGATCTCATACATCTCCTGTCATCTAAATTCTGAAAAAAACCCTAATGAATCTACTTTTAATGTCTTAACCTTAAAACCACAGTTGACATAAGTACACTCATACCTATGCAGCGTCATGTATAGCCTGACAACAAATACATAAATATACAGATAGGTGTATAGATAACACGTGTATGTGGATGGGGTTATACATACCCATGAGAAAATCTTAGGTACAAAATTTTGCCTGGCTATACATCATTTTGTTGATTGTACTTCGTGCGATTTACATTTGTGCAAAAGTGCCATTTCGCACAACAAAAAAATGAATGCCACAATGTTGAACCTTACAACAGTGAATGCAATACAGCATTCACTGTTGTAAGGTTCGACATTGTGATGCAGATCACACTATAGCGAGGATCGTGAAGTGTACCCTTTCCCTCACTATAGTGCAATCACAGAATTTGTATATTTAAGTAGCAGGGTAGCTTGCCCCCTGCAAATATGTTTTCTACTGTGCAAGTCACAGTAATACGTTCCCGGAAGTGTGGTGAATGTTTGAATTATGTCAAATTTGAACATTCACCACTTAAGAGTTTGACATCATTTGTGTTCAACATTATAAATTTCGCATTTTTGTTTCAAATTAGTAGCAATTCACTGTTGTTTACTTTGGCAAAATAATAGTAAACCGTTTTTCCTAAAACAGAAATGCTTAAATCATTAAAACTGAGATTACATCAGATACACTGTCTTAATTTTTTTCTATTCCAAATATCAAAACACGCACATGTACACAAGCACGTACACACATATATAAACACTCTCACACACAGAAATATGGTGCTTTCTTACATCATTTAAATTTCACATAAAAACAGCAAGACTGCAGGCAGGACAGGCCAACTTATTCATAGATTGATGTATCCGAAGATCAATATTTTCTATAATAACATAACTGCAGATCCAGTCAGTCACTGCAGCTTCCTTTCTGGCTTTCCGCTACAGTAATAAACTTAGAATCCCCCTATGATAAACATACTTGTATGCATATAAAGTATTCATTGCACAATGTAAACGTCTTTAAAATATTTACTTTTGTACATTATATTACTTCATATTATTACACCACAGAGTACATATGTAGTAGAGGTGCATCACTAATGTAAAAGCAGCTTAGAAGTCTTCTTACTTAAACATCACATTCACTGCATCTCTGGTATAAGGCCTTCATTTAGCAATTCGTCCACCTGCATTCTATTTATCTCATGTGCTTAAGAAGCAGAAACAGCTGTATTTTATAAGTTTTAAAGCTTAAATCCTTGTAAGTGCCTGAAAATCCAAAAACGTTTGTCAGGTGCATGGAATTAATGTTACAATTTGGACAAGTTCAAAATGTAATGCTTATACAAGCTCGGGAATGGTAAAACTGTCAAATTTAATTATCTTTATGCTAGTTGAACAGAAGAACATAAAACAGTCAAGTGGCTACTTATGTATTAGACTATGCCAGTTGGTATCTTTAAGGCACTATAACACTGTACTGACTAAATTCTTAATTATAACAAATAGAAGCAATTTTTAGTTCAGACATAGAGTTGTTCAGAATTAATGAAAGAACTTGCTTACATTTGTTCAGAGTGTTTGAACTTTAAACCAAAATAAAAAATTGTTTGTCTAAAGTTTCCTGTTTTTCCATAAATGTGTATTGCTTCTCTTTTACTCTTTTAATCCACTACTATAAGTGATAGTTCCCTTTCTGTTATGTTATATTTTGGTAAGGATATAAACCCCTAAGAGTCAGTATTTGTAAAATTCCTATCCTGCTCTTGATTATTTATTCTCTTTTGTTTTATTTGCTGAAACAACAGGTTTCTAGTTACCCCTGTCCCCTTGTCTTTTCAGGATGGATTAATTCCAATCCATGATTTTTTTTCTCAGTGATTGAAACAGCTTTCACATTGTTTGTCCTTTCTGTATTTTCCAAATATTCCACTTTTTTAACAGCCTGCTGTTCTATTTTAAGAGAAATAATTCTCTTTCTGTTTCTTCTTCTCTGAGTCTGCCCAGTATTTCTGTGTGATGACTGTCAGCCACCATTGGGGTTTGAAACCCACTACTGACAACTTGTATATCATAGACAGACATTTACTACCACCAGGATGTGACAGGTGTCTGGCTCTGGGTATGTGTGGGATAGGGTCTACAATCCTCGGATCTGCTCAGCTGCTCCAAATAGATCTGATGCTTACCAGAGGGATGGCCTCTTATGTCAAACTTTTAGTACCCACCAGATTAAAGTAAAAGAAAGTATAAGCAAGTTTAATTCAATGACCAGTTCACCAAATGCAGCCTCACTCCAAGAGCATAATGGGAATATGCAAGGTTGTCCCACGTATGGGCTTCCAAAATCTAGACCTACACTAACATTGCACATCAGGCCCCTTCTCGCCACTATTTCTGTGAACCACAGTGTCTTTCAGTGCTCCTTACCCACTTTAACTGCTTTACAAACAAATTATTATTTTTACACACACACACACACACACACACACACACACACACACACACACACACACACACACACACACACACACACACACACACAGAATTCCCAGGGAAGGTTGACAAAGGTATCCAGTTCTCCACAACTGTCTTCCTGATGTGGTGGTGTTGCCACCACTTTGGATATGACCAGAAAGCAGCAGTCACCAGACCAGTCTTGATTTAGCCAAATATAAAGTATAGAAATTAATATCTTTTTCTGGTAGTGGTGTAGCTAACTGATGATGGAAACCATAGCTTGTCAACTTGCAGTATTAAATAATGGTAACTCTCTTCTTAGATAATAAATAGCAATAATACTTAATAATACACAACAAAGACCAGCTGCAAGAATTTAAAGTGAGTGAATAATTTTATTATTTTTTATTTATTTTACATTTTATTTTACATTTGTTGACCGGGCTAGTCCAGCTGGATATATGTCCATTTTCAGTGGAGGCCCGGGGAGAAAAGCTCCATTGGTTAACACAAGATTAGAGAATACAAATACACAACAAACAAAAGCATTAAGCATAAAAGATAAGACGATTTTAGTATAAGTAATATACATCTAGCAGTAAAAAAAATATCCATAACACGAAAAAATTCAAGGAAATTATTTATTAAATACTTTCAGTATGGAAATTTGATAGTATCAAAACATAGAGAGAATCATACATTGTCTTGAAAATAAGGTAGACAACATAAAAAAAAAAAAAAATTCCCTAAGACTTTACTAAATAAAGAAAACAGTGTTGAAATGCCTTATGTATACAGAGATCAAAACTGAATAGATTATAAAATAAGTCAGTTGCAGACAGAACACATACAGAAAAATCTGATCTACAGCTAAATATATATCCTAGCTATCTCTTACTAAAAATATCATTCCTTAACTATCCCACGTTAGGATAACTAACACAACACAGAACAGACCTAAGTCTTTATGGGTGTGACACAATCAAAGGCTATAAATTGAGACAAAACCATCCCAAGTATATAATAATTTTGCTCATTATTACAGTATAGAATCCAGCATTATTAGATAACATCATTTCTTTTGCAACACAATACATGTGTAATTGCATTATGTCAGATTATGTTAACTTTTTTCACAACGAATAGGAACAGTGGACTAATTAAGAGTAAACATTTATTAAATGTTTGCATATTAATGACTGCTTCATCACAGTTCTGGCTATTTGCCTTTTTGAAGTACATTTTAATTGCATTCTACAATCTTTGGCTTTCTTGTTTGGAACCCTTCTGTGACTTCATTATATGCAAGCAGTTAAGTGTTTTCTTGACAAATTGAAACAAGCTACATTTGAAATACATTTATTGTATTGCTCTTCCTTTCATCTGTTTCTGCATTCAATCAGAAAAAGGTCACAAGGTTTCATATGCTTTGCAGATTAAAACAGAGTTCAGATAAAGTTTATATAGGGCCAACAATCTACAGCAAAAAAGGAAACATACATATTGAATCATTTTTTTTCTATCCTAGCACTCTTGTGGCATTAGAATCTATAAGAGAGATTTTTCTGTCCTTTAACAGTATTCCTTGTTGTTCATATTTTAAGAAGCTCTGTTTTATTACAGTAGTTTCTCTGTATGGACTGCATTTAAGTGACAAACTTCTGCAATGAAGTTATCATTTTCTGCACATCTATTAAGCGCTTTTTAGTGCAATAAGGTAACTGAAGAACTTTTTAAGTTCCTTATATGAAAGTTACCAGGCAGGGTTTGCTGATGGTTGCATCTCATTTAATCAATTATGTATTAGCATCCCATGGATAGGGTTTTTAATACCATGTGACATTGTGGATTAGTATTTAAATGTACTAGTTTTAACTGACACTGTTTGAAGAAGTTCGGACTTAGTTCGAATGAAAAGTGTGTGATATTAAAATAAGCAGCTTAACATTATTTTGTTGCAGCTTCCCTTTCTTTGCACCGGACGTCTTTTAGTGTGTTTCATAAGTTTGGTGCTTTCTTTGTTCTTTTTACATCTTTTTTTATTGACATGTCCTTTTGGTTAAGTCAAGATGTGCTGAATTGTTAGTATGATCCAACTGAGAAATATTAGAAAAGTTATACAATAATCCTTGAATTATAAATCCACAAAAATCAACATGGTGAACCTCATAGAGTAGTATTTTTTAGAACCTTCCTTTCAGAATCTTCATATCTCTCTAATGGACCAACAGGCAGATCTTTTTTTTGTGTAAAACTTTTTTATTTCATTTTCATAACAGTGAACAAAGAAATGTATTATAAAACAAACAAATAATTATTTACATAAGTCCACAGCTGAGTAAATCATCAATGTTATCAATGTTAATCAACAATTAATACTTTTCAAGCAAATCTTTAAGTTTAAGCCAAGACTTATATGACTGTGTAATATTAGACATTCTCATCTTTATAGTATGCAGTTCACTACTGCAAACAATTTTTCATACTAATAAATTCAACACTAGAGAGGGTAGCTTTACTTTTCCAATTTTTATTTATTATTTTTCTAGCTGTTGCTAGAATGGACCATAGAAGAAGCACTTGAGTTTTTGAATTATCTCAGGAATTGGACCATCAAATAAAACCAAATATTTAGAAATATTATATCTATCTGACCATACAGCTTGAGTAAAGTTATTAATGTTTTTTTCCAAAAAGGAAAGATGACCTCACATTCATATACCATATGCATCCAGTCTGCTATTATTTCAGAATCACATCGCCAACATTTAATTCTATTTGATTTATACATAATTGTACTTTTGTAAAGAGTAACAAAAGCTTTTTGCAAGACTTTCCAATTGAAAACTTTCCAGTATAAAGTGGCTGTAGTTTTATCTTTAGACTTTAATACTGTTTCTTGTTTTCTTCATTTAATTCTCCATTATTAATTTTTGAGGAATAATTCCAATAGATATTATCTGAATATATGAGAGCTAACTTAATAATTATATAAATATGTGATAAGTATGATTTATTTTTTATTATATTATTGTTAATATTTATTAGGAATTCCAGTATTTTCAGAAATGAGTTTTTATCTAAATTAAATATTATATTTATCTCTGTGTTCACAAATTCTACATATTTGTAGTATTGACCAATTCTTAGAATCATGATTGTATCTAAACCTTAGGTTTTCCACAGTATGTATCTAGCCCTTAGGTTTTCCACAGTATGTATTTCAGTACCATTTAAAAATTGATGTCAGTAAGTTGTTATTTTGTTCTTTCAGTTCAATCATTTGGTGAAATTGTGAGATGTGAAGTTGTTCTATCTTGCCATTCATTCTTACAGAAGGGTTCAGAGCCGATCCTCGGCTCTGAGTTGGCCTATTACATAGCTCAAGGTCTTCAGATAGCTTGAGGCCAAGTCCCTATCCCATGATGCACCTAGAGTTACCTCAGATCTAGTGTGCTGCTGCAATACATCAGAAGTTCTCACTAGCTCGGGCCAGTAAAACCTTTATTTTTCTTGTAAATATATTATCATACTGATAAAAAATTATTTTTAGATACTTAGATTAGCTCTTATAGCTTATTTTGTAGTTTCCCTTCCCTTGGTGTGCCTTTTTTCTAAACTATTAACAGCTCTTTTGGCCTTGTTTTATTTTAGACCTTGTTAAAATTTTTTATAGTACTTTAGATTGTAGTGTGTGCTTAGAATAGTGACTTTCTGTTACAGCTTGTTATATTTAGTCTAGAGTTTTGAATAGTGACTTTTCTGTCACAGCTTAGGTATAATTAGTCTTAGAGTTTAGATAAACAGTTTATAGTGTTTATATTGTGCCTTTGTATAGTGACTTTCTGTCACAACTTTGATATATTTAGTCTTTAGAGAGTAGATAAATAGTATAGTATTTGTGTGTGCTGATTACTGTTTTAGCCCATAGTTTTAAAAGAGCTTGTTTGATATTTCTTGTTTGGGTGTGTCTAGTTTTTTTACAGCACCCTATTAACATTGTGCATTACAGTATGGCTGACCATGACAAAGATAAACACCCTAAGTCAGGGTTTAAGAAATGTCCTAAATGTGGGCAGAAAATGTCTGTCACTGATAGTCATGTGAATTGTGTTTATTGTTTGGGAGCATTGCATCTCCAGGAAAGCAGCTCCATCTGTCATTCTTTCTCTTCTAGGGTTCTCCAGGAGAGAAAGAAAAAGTTAATTGACAGAGGTTTAGTTAAACCTTCCTTTCAAGAAGCTTTGAGCAACCAGGATGGGTCCAGTAAATCCTCAAAGTCTTCTAAGGCTTCTACTTAGTCTGAGGTAACAAAATTAAAAATATCTTTGACGTCGGTTCCACAGACCTCAGACCTGACCGTCTTATCCTTTCGGAGCTGGTCCCTGGTTTTGGAACCGGTATCTGAAGTGCCTAAGTCTCCACTTCTGCAGTCTGTACCTCCTTCTGTCCACTCATCTCAGTCATCGATAAGCCTTTCCAATTTGGATGTGGATCGTCAGGTGCAGAAGCTTTTACAGGCACCGGCCTTTGCAAAATTTTTATCAGCTCTAACCCAAACAGCTTCGGAACCGAAGACCCTTTTACCATCTACTACTCTTCCTCCTCCGAGCCATACTGGCCCTTCAGAGCCGGAGGAGTCGGGCTTGATGATCGTTGAGCCTTCGGAGCCTGCTCCAGTGTCCTCAGCTCCATTTACTCTGACTTCCTCGGCGCCGATAGAGAAAACTAGAAGCCGACACTCTCTGGTCGGGTCCGGGGAGGATAGTCAGACTGACTTATCAGTTCCAACTCTGCCTCTCGGGGCTTCGGCTCAGATGAGCTCAGCTCCTACCTCTAGCTCAGAGCCCACTGTCCTGGTGCCGGGGGTATCAATGTTTTCCTTGGATCCGTCGGTCCCTGCTCATTGGAGCAGAGGTACCTTCAAAGCCATGAGGAGAATTATGTCTCCTAAGACATCTTCGACTTCAGGTCCGGCTACCTCCTCCCCAAATGTGCCTGTGTCTGCTTCTGTTTCACAGATCCTTGCCAGAGTCTCAGGAAGCCCCATTGGGTGGCCCCTGCTCTTCTGAGACCTCACCAGAAGCCCCCACTGATGAGGTTCCTAGGAAGAGAATCTGTAAGAAGAAACATTTAGATTTCCCACAGGAGTCCCACACATCCAATACCAACTTGGATGAATCAGAAGGGTTCCCACAGTCCCACCTCTGAGAATATCTCATTTGCTGAGATATTAGAAATCCTTAGCTAGAGGGGTGATTGGCAGTCCACCAACCCTACTGAAGACGAGTCATTTCTCCTGAAGGCTTTCAGGTCTTTGCCCTCCACCTCTTGGGTGTCTCCCCCTTTCGATGAGCTTGTCCAGCTGGTCTCACAAAGGGTGTGGGAGTCTCCGGATACCATGGAGCCTGTCCCCAGGAGGCCTAATAAATTTATTTCTGTCCCCCAGGAATGCCGTGAACTTGAATGGCAACTAGTTCTTAATGCCTTCTCCTACCCAGGTATCAATGATAATTGTAATATATCTTGTTTTTTTAAAACTGAAGAGTTATTTCAGATATTGATTTTGGTCTATTATGCTGGTTATAATGGTGATAATAATTGTTGAGTAGATATAGTAAGACAGACTGGTATAACATTGATTTTTATAAGGTTTGTGTTTTTATATATACACATATATTTCATTAACTTTGTCATCATATTTATATTTTGCTTGTTTACTTGTTGGTGTATCATCCAACAATAGTATAAATATATGGTTCAGTTATTTTTAAAGTGTCTCTATTGCGCTTAGAAAATCTTATGTAAAAGTAAGTAATTAATTAAACATAAGAGTCAACACTGATTGGTTCACAGAAATCTCAGCCATTGAGCGGAACTTTTAAATATGGTAGTAATTGTTACTTGTATTTTTTTCTCTGAAGAAGTTGCTCATTCGTAGCGACGAAAACGTTGTTGGTTTTAATAAACTTTCTGAACGTTAGTCCTTTAACTTGAGTGCTGGTTTTGTGGCTACAGGACCCCTGTTTTCATTTAGTCTTTACAGTGTTTGTTTTCTTTTTCGATTTTGGTTTGTTTGTTATGGCCACAGGTGTACCTGATAGCCCTCCCAGCCCCAACTTGTTCGGCTCGACTACACCAGCGGGTCAAGTTGACTTGGCGGCTTTCATGAATTCACTGTCACAATGCATGGACAACATTGTTTTGCCTTTGGATATACTTGATAACAACAACAGAGTCATAGTACCAGCTGGTACTACGAGTCCATGGCGCAATTTGGGAGACATAGACAGTTCCAATACATTCAGGAACGATAACACTAGAGGCGACTTGAGTGGGTCAAGTAATCATTCTAGTACTTTACCTCTGGAACAGAAGCCTAAACAAGACAACCACCAGGCTGTTAGTACAACCCACTCTAGCGACACAGGACTTATTGGCACTCCTTCTTTTACAGACTGGGTCAACAACACAGATAGTTTGACTTTGGCTTTTCATTTAAACGAGGAACGACCGGCTAGTGACGCTCCACATGCCTCAGTGAGTACTTCAACAGTTATGGATAAACTAAAACTTTGAGATGTTAAACTGGTTAAAATAAAAAAAACTACAATTAGAAATAGTTTATTTTAAACAATGCCTAAAGGAGAAGCTGGTTCCTAAAGGTTTGAGGTACCACCAGTTTCCAACTGGCCTTGCTCTTGATTCTTTATTCCATAAGGAATTGTTAAATTTGTTTGACACCTCGGGCTTTTTACTTATGGAATTGATGATCAAACATTATACTTTACAAATTGAAGAACTATCAGTAGAAGTTAACAATCTAGACATAGACATAAAAGCGGATGGCAATTTTGGTAGATATAAATATGACTATGCGAGAGTTTTTACAAGCATAAACCAACTTATTGATAAACTTAAAGAGAATAAAATTAAGAAATTGAACCGGGACCGCTTGGCTTACTTAAATGGGTCTGCATACCCTAAACCTCAACAAACCCAAGTTTAGGTGAACAAGAAACCAGGTGTTAAAACTAATAACCAGTCTGCTTCTCTAGATCTTACTACTCCACACTACTCTAACCTGAATGTGGAAGCAGTTAACTTTTCTCCAGATGAACCATTGAGATGTAGTAAAAGGCTACAGTCTAATAGGAACAATAATAATATTAATCAAAACTCCCAACAGGTAATTCACCCTTTGAATAATTCTGAAAATGAACATTTTTTTTACAAGGAAGGGCAGACCAAGAACACTTCAAACCCCAAGGCCTCACGAAACCAGAGAAAGAAAGGATGAAACAGAAAGAAACAATAACAGACTCTTTTGAGCTACAATCTCAACCAAAACTAGTCATATTAAAAAACTCTAATGGTGACTTTAATATTTATAACTTTTCTTCTGTTGATATTGACTTAGTTTTAATTGACTTATTAGCTAAAGGAAATTCCTTTGTTCCTAGCAGGAATATGAATGTAGCTCAAACCATCATCAATTTGAAGTGTTTTGTGAGAAAACTTAACCTTTCCTTCCTTTTAGGTAATAACGAATGTACTAACACTAACTTTAAACCTTCTAGTACCTTCAATCCCCCTTTACATCCTTTGCTCCATTTGTTTGAAAACATTTGTGAGCTTGACATCAGACATATTCCCTTCAATCGAGGGCAGGCCAAACGTTGTAACAATGTGAGTCTGGAACAAATTCAAGCTTTGGACTTATTAAGGTCCCAAATGGTAAGGTGTATTAAACCTGACAAAGGCGGGGGACTGGTTATCTTCGACCTCAGTGACTACAATAAAAAGAATTCATCCTTGACAGCCCGGCCTATTCTAAAGTCTCGCTTAATGAGTACAATATTGCTCAGGCTAGAGTTTAAGGGTACTTTAGAGACTTATTCATTGAAGCAAGAATTAACATCGATACGTTTAATTATATAAATATTCCATTTCCCAAACTCCCTATCATGTTTGGGATTCCAAAAATTCATAAAGACCTTTTGAATCCACCAATGAGACCTTTAATTGATGGTAGAGTGTCATTAACTTATCCATGTGCTATGGTTGTTGATTTCATTCTGCAGAAATACTTGAAAAAAATCTCCCAAGTTTGTAAAGATTCTTGGTCATTCTTGGCTAACTTGAACGAGTTAAATATAGACTATTACGATAACTTTTTGACCATAGATGTAGTGGATCTTTACACTTCTATACCACATTTGGAAGCTGTCGAATGGACAGCTTTGATGTTGAAAGAAAAAAATGCTCCAACTGAAGAGATAGATCTGGTCACTGAACTTATCAATATTATTTTAACCAATAATTTTTTCATCTTTAATGGTCAATACTATTTACAAAAAACACGGTGTAGCAATGGGCTCACCATGTGGTGCAAGTTTAGCGAATATATTTGTAGCTTACTGGGAGAAAACTTTTATTTTCGATCTACCAGATAAGAGAAACCTAATTAGATACTATACAAGGTTTCTCCATATATTCATTATTTTTAAAGGTGACCAAGTAGAAGCTAATAACTTTGTGGATTATTTGAACACCACCACGTCTTTTTTTCAATTCAGTCATAAATTTGATACGACCAGTATTGACTGTTTAGATGTTAAACTGTCAAACAATTTAGACCAGAACCATTTGTGTTCCAATATCTACAGAAAACCTACTTACTGTAATTCATATCTGCACTTTTCCAGCACACATCCTTTTAAACAGAAATGCTCCATAGTTAAAGGCCAACTAGTCCGAGCAGATAGACTATGTTCCTTAGAGGCTGAGTTTGTTAAGGAATGTGACAACTTAACTAATATGTTTGTAAATAGAGGTTACCCTAACCAACTAATTCACGAACTGGTAACAGAGGTTAAGAACAAACGTATGATAGGTACCTTTAAAGCTATTCTATATGATAAAAAGTTTCACAGTAAACATCATGGCAGTGAAATAGCTGATTTACAACCTACTAGTATAGGTAGTCCTTTCAGTAACTGTCCTTTACCCTTATTACATAAGGCTAAGACCTCCTTCTCACAGATGTCAAACTTTATTTCTGTTTTCAATAAAGATAGTGAACATGTTCAATTCATTTTACATAAGAACTGGCACCTTCTTGGTAAGGATAACCTGCTTTTGGACAGGATTGGTCCTAGGTTTACTACTATTTAGAAGAGAGGTGCCAACTTAAAGAACCTGTTGGAAAATAAGAAACTGAGACTTAATAACAGAATTAAAGGTTGCTTTCAATATGGTGCTTGTAAGTTGTGTAGAAACGTAAAACCTACAAATTAATTTCAGATTGGGGACAAAAAATATCTTATTCACTATAGACTTGATTGCAACTCTAAGAGTATTATTTACTTGGCATTGTGTAATAATTGTCCAGCGTTTTACGTCAGAAAAACCGACTGTAAATTTAAGGACAGAATATATGAACATACCTATGCCATCACTAAAGGTAAAAGTGACAATGCATTAGCTAAGCATATTGGTGTTAAACCTGACCATTCTTTCTCCTTTGCGGGGATTGACCAAATTACAGATGGTAACTGGGGGGGGGGGGGGGGGGGTCCTACATCACTGTTTCTAGAATGCCGTGAACTTGAATGGCAACTACTTCTTAATGCCTTCTCCTACCCAGGTATCAATGAGAATTGTAATATGTCTTGTTTTTTAAAACTGAAGAGTTATTTCAGATATTGATTTTGTTCTATTATGCTGGTTATAATGGTGATAATAATTGTTGAGTAGATGTAGTAAGACAGACTGGTATAACATTGACTTTTATAAGGTTTGTGTTTTTATATATACACATATATTTCATTAACTTTGTCATCATATTTATATTTTGCTTGTTTACTTGTTGGTGTATCATCAAACAATAGTATAAATATATGGTTCAGTTATTTTTAAAGTGTCTCTATTGCGCTTAGAAAATCTTATGTAAAAGTTAGTAATTAATTAAACATAAGAGTCAACACTGATTGGTTCACAGAAATCTCAGCCATTGAGCGGAACTTTTAAATACGGTAGTAATTGTTACTTGTATTTTTTCTCTGAAGAAGTTGCTCATTCGTAGCAACGAAAACGTTGTTGGTTTTAATAAACTTTCTGAACATTAGTCCTTTAACTTAAGTGCTGGTTTTGTGGCTACAGAACTCCTGTTTTCGTTTCATTTTTACGGTGTGCCAGTTGATGCCATGGTGGTGGCAGCAGCCACCAAAAAGGAAATTTCAGAAACTTCCTCATCTATCCATCCTCCTAACAGAGATTTTAGGATCATGGATAGATATGGGAAGTGCACTTACAGTTCAACGACTTTTGCACTGCATGCGTTCAACTGTCTAACCCATTTTACTAGACTGTAAAGAGATCTCCTTAAAGAGCTTGGAGATACTCTTCAGGGTACAGTAGTTGCAGGAGCTTAAGATAACGTTGCCTTCCAGCTTGCTACCCTCAACTCCATAGTAAACTCGTCCATGCGCCTCATTTCATATGCAGCTGATGGAGTGAGCAGAGCAGCGGGTACAGGAATTGCTTTTAGGAGAAACTCCTGGATGCGCTTGTGTTCCTTTGTGGAGTCCTTTAAGTCATCCTTTGTAAATACTCATTTTGATTGCTCATCCCTTTTCGGGCCCAAAGTTAAGGAAACTGTGACCAGGTATGAGCAGGAAGGAAGGACTGTCTGCCGGAGTCCATTTTTCCACCCCTACCAGATCCTACCCCAAAGGGGAGGAAAGATGTGGTTCCGCAAAGCCCAAGGAGCCTTTCAGGACACAAGTGGTGACCCCCCCTCCAGGGGCAGAGGAGGGGACAATAATGGAATATGCCACCCTTACAGCAGAAGGGGTCCACAAAACCAGGGCGACAGAGATCAGTTCTTTGGGAACCCCTACCAGCGCTCCTGAAAGGAGGCCTGACTGTCCTTCTGTGGAGGCAGTCAGGGGTTGCTTATCTTTGTATCCAGATGCCTGGCTCAAAATAACAAACTCCGACTGGGTACAAAGTATCATTTCCAGAGGATATTTCATTCCTTTCCCCACAACCCCTCCATTGTCAAGAAAAATCCCTGACGTTCCACCCAGTTACAGGGATCAAGCAACAATAGAAGTTCAATCATTGCTAACAAAAAGAGTCATCCAACCATTCCCAGCAGACCAGATAGGATCCGGAACTTACTCAAGATTCTTTTTAGTTCCAAAAAAGACAGGGTACTGGAGACCAATATAGGACATCAGCAGACTAAACAGATCTGCCAAGAAAGAGAAGATGTCCTTCAAGGATGCATCTGCAGTCATCACATATGGGTTGTCCTGCCTCAGGCAGCCCTTCGGTCGGCCGGATTCCAAAGTCTGGGTCTGGCTTCGGCTGATGTCGCACTTTCCCCGACGTCAGAGCATCTGGGGTATAAAAGCATCAGCCGACGCCATCTTCCTCAGTCTTTCTTGTCGCGTGGTGCCCGAAGCAGAAGCAGTTCGCAAGTGCCGGTCGGCCAGCTCCTGTGATTCAGCTACCGAAGACTTTGAAAAAGCTAAGTACCCCATTGGGGACTCTTTCTTGCCTCAGCCGATGTCAGATAAAGTTAATAATTGTTTAACTTGTGGAAAACAAATACCTCATAAGGATTTCCACTCTTACTGCCTCCCCTGCCTAGGCCCAGACCACGTCTCGGCCTGTTCAGCCTGTGCTTCCTTCAACCGACGAACTCTTAGACGTCGGTCGGAGTTTGCAGAGGAGTTTTTTGGGGCTAGTTTTGCTTATAAGATGCCGTCGGAGACTCCGACTTCGCATTTAGTTAAAAAACGGAAGGACAAGGACCGACACACGTGGACCGCAGTTTCGGCTGAAACCGCGGTCGGGCCTACCGTGACTGTCTCGGTCTCAGCTGAAACCGAGTCCTTGGTACTTCCTATTACCGAAATCACACAACCGACTACCTCGGCCCTGGAGGCCTCGGCCGAGTCGGTCATTGAATTACCTACTGAAACCGGTGTCCAGGAACCTTCCAACACCATTCCTTTAGATAAGTCTACTCCTGCACGTGGTGCAGCCAGACCCCCTGCTTCCATGTCCATTAAGGCTTTCTCTAGGGCTAAGGCTGTTAAACTTTCTAAGGCTTTGCCTCCCAAGGTTTCCTCTCAGAGACCTTCTACTAGCTCTCAGATTCTTACCCTAGCAGAGGATCTGATCTCATTAATTAGAGGTTCCCAACCTCATCCGGACAGGGGCTCTCAACCACCTCCAGACAAAAGGCCCAGAGTTGAGCCCTCTGATCCCCAGTCCTCAGATGAGTCCACGGATGGCTCTGTTCTGTCAGACCACCAGGAGGAGGCTTATTCGGCCTACGAGGATTCTGATGCTGAAGAATCTATTCCCTCGGCCTCGCCTCCTGAAGAGTTTTCCTTTGGAGAGACATTACACTCTATGAGAGAACATTTTCAATGGCAGGGTCAGAAATTCTCCGATTCCAGAAAGAGATTAAGTACCTTTTTACATTTACCTCAGCATAGGCCCTTAGCTATACCTCCTGTTTTGAATGTCATTGATGATGTGTACTCTGATGATAGTACTGCCCCTGACTCACTCCCTCTGGCTCCTGCCAAACCTGATAGGTACTACAGGGTCCCGGACTCACATTTACACCTGTACAAGGCCCACACTGCTGATCCAGAAACTATTTCCCAGGGCCCAAAAGGGGTTGCAGCTGCCACTGCTAAAAATCCTCTACCCTCTGAAAGGGAGTCCAGAGCATTAGAGAGATGGGGTAAGAAAGTGTATACTTCTGCAACTCTTTCCATGAGGGCATTAAATTGTCAATTTCATATGATACAGTACCAAGAGTATTTACTAGATGAATTGCATAAGAAACTGTCTTCTTCTGAACCCCTTGATCGCAAATCCCTTCAGGATCTGGTACATAACTCCCAGCAGGTTAGTAACCATTTCTTGCAGTGTGGTTATGATGCATTGGAAGCTTCATGTAGATCAGCTATGACAGGTGCAGTTATACGTAGGCATGCCTGGCTGAATGAACAATCTCTGCCAGACCATGTTAAAGCTAAGCTTTTGGATGCTCCTATGGAAAAGCAAAAATTATTTTTTTCCACGGCTCAAGAGGTTTTAAAGAAATTTGAGGAAAAGGCAAAATCTGTGCAAACAGTTAAAGACTTTCTGCAAGTCCAACCACCGAGATTCAACAGAAATTGGCCTACTAAGAATTGGTCCTTTCCGGACTCAGACAGATCTCAAAGAGGCAGGAATAGGCGTGCCAGAGGTAGAGGGCAAGCTAGAGGCTCCTACAGAGGCCGTCAGTGGCAGCCTCCCAAAGAGAGGTAGTGCAGGGACTACAACTGCTACACCAGGACAGACTCAATGACTTTATTTTGACTCCGCCGACCAGGGCTCAATTAGAAGCACCTTTGGGCGGAAAGCTTTCTTTATTCTCAAAAAATTGGCACAGCATTACAAGGGACACATGGACACTGCAAATAATAGACAAAGGATACAGGTTCCATTTCCATTCATTGCCAAAAAGAAAATGCATGCCAGACCTGCCACCAAATCAGAGGGCAGAGGCTTTGAAGCAAATTACCAACTTAATGCAAATGAAAGCCATAGAAAAGGTACCTCTTTCAGAACAAGGCCAGGGATTTTACTCCAGATTATTCCTTGTTCCAAGAAAAGAAAATCAATGGAGGCCTATTCCCGACTTGTCCGCACTGAATACTTACCTCATTGTGCCAAAATTCAAAATGCTGACTCTACAGCAACTCCTTCCCATGCTGGGCAAGGGGTCTTGGCTGGTGACTCTAGACCTCAAGGAGGCATACCTGCATGTCCCTATTCGACAAAGCTGCAGAAGACACCTCAGATTTCTTGCAGGGTCAGAGCATTATCAATTCTCAGCATTACCCTTTGGCTTATCTACTGCACCCAGAGTATTCACGAAATGCCTGGCATCAGTAATTGCACACTGCAGACTTCAAGGGATTCAAATCTACCCATATCTGGACGACTGCCTAATACAAGCGGACAGCAAGCAAACTTTGTTAAAGGACTTGGACTATGCCATCCACCTGTTACAGGCCTTGGGATATACAGTCAACATCCACAAATCAAGACTGGTTCCATCCCAAAGAATAACTTTTCTGGGTGCGGATCTAGACACAACCACCCAAATGGCCTTTCTCACAGAAGAAAAACAAAAACAACTACCAGTTTACTTCCAGAATCTGACAAGACAAACTCAGCTGACTGCAAGGAAAATCCTGCAGGCCCTGGGTTACATGGCATCTTGCATTCTTCTGATTCCGCAAGCAAGACTGCATATGAGAAAATTACAATGGTACCTAAGAAGTTTATGGACACAGCACAGTCACAGCTTAGAAACTCTGATCCCACTCATCCCTTGCCTTCTAAAGGAATTTCTGTGGTGGGCTCAAGCCTGCCAGTTGAACAACGGGTTGCCCTTCAGCAAGCCAAGAGCCAACCAAACCATCACCACGGACGCTTCAGACCAAGGTTGGGGAGCACACATGGAGGGCAGATGTATCCAAGGACTATGGTCACAAAGAGAGCTGCGCATGCACATAAACCAAAAGGAAATGCTTGCAGTGATACATGCAATCGAGGCCTTCAAGCCTTTCCTTCAGCAAGGCCACCTGCTCATAAGGACAGACAACACCACAGTTATGTGGTACATAAACAAGCAAGGAGGCACCCATTCCCACCCTCTTTGCAGACTGACAATGAATCTATGGGAACTTGCTTTGAAACTCAACATACAGCTACAGTCCCAGTTTGTGCCAGGGAAAGACAATACACTGGCAGACAGCTTAAGCAGAACTACCATGGATGCACACGAATGGATGCTGCACCCAGACATCTTCTTACTCATCACAAAATCATGGGGAAGGCCGGAAATAGATCTGTTCGCTTCCCCCCTCAATCATCAACTGAAGAAATTCTGCTCAAGAACATACCACCCACAAGCATGGAAAGTGGACGCTCTCTCTTTCAGCTGGAAAACTCTAACAGTGTATGCGTTCCCACCTCTCCCATTAATGACGAAGGTCCTACTGAAGATCAGGACAGAGCAGCCCAGAGCAATTCTGATAGCTCCAAACTGGCCAAGACAGCACTGGTACCCACTGTTAAAGAGCATGTCACAGACGAAACCATGGCCTCTCCCCCTATGGCCACTCCTACTGATGCAGCACAATTTCAGGACTCTGCACTCCAACCTGAAAACCTTGCAGCTAACTGCCTGATGAATACCATGACTCCTCCTCAGGATAACCTATCACAGAGAGTGAAGGATATTATTATGGAAGCTCGCCGCCCTTCCACAAGGAAAGCATATTCAGCAAAATGGAAAAGATTTCTCACCTGGAACACAGCAAAGGGCCTAGATGTGACTGTGATGAACATGGCACATATACTGGAATATTTGGCAGAATTGTCCCACAATGGCCTGTCTTACTCTTCCATTAAGATACATGCCTCAGCAATCTCAGCAGAATACAATGTTAATCCACCTGTCTTCTCTCATCCTCTCCTAAGACAGTTTCTAAGAGGAATCAAAAACATTAATCCTCCAAGGAAACCACTTCTACCTACTTGGGACCTGAATTTCGTGTTGGAAAAACTAACACTTCCTCCCTTTGAACCAGCAGCTTCAGCAGATCTACAGTTTTTGTCTTGGAAAACTGCCTTCCTTCTGGCCATAACCTCATCAAGAAGAGTATCTGAGCTACAAGCTTTAATGGCAGTGCAGCCATTTCTTATCTTTCATCAGGACAGAGTTTCTCTGAGGACCAATCCTACATTCATGCCAAAGGTGGTATCCAGGGTATCTTTGAACCAAGCTATTCACTTGCCTAAATTCTTCCCACAACCACAAAATAAAGGGGAGAGACTTCTGCACACCCTGGACATACACAGACAACTGTGCTACTACTTGGACAGAACTAAAAGTTACAGAAAGACTGACCAGTTGTTTGTAGCATATGCTGCTGGGGTACAAGGAAAAGCAATTTCCAAACAGACAATTTCAAAATGGATAGGAAATTGCATTCGTTTTTGTTACTCCTTTCATGGAAAAACTGTGCCAGCTAATATTAGACCTCATTCCACAAGAGCCACAGCCACCACCACAGCCTTCCTAAGAGGGGTGGCTACCAAAGACATTTTAGAAGCTGCTACATGGAGCTCCGTGCATACATTTGCCAAGCATTACAATTTACCTTTATACTCCAGATCCAGAGCAGGTTTTGCTACGGCAGTCCTGCAGGGTATCTTAACTACACCATCCTTTACTTAGTACCTCCACCCCCAGATTGGCTATGGTATTCTACCCATATGTGATGACTGCAGATGCATCCTTGAAGGACATAGTACAGTTTTGTACCTACCATAAATGTAGATGTCCGATAGGTATGCATCTGCAGTCAGGTTTACCCTCCCTCCTTCCCCTCTGTGGTATTCCTAGGGTGCTTACCCCTCTATTAGCTAGCTGGGGGAATCTATTATGGTGTATTTGTTTGTATATACATGTATATATATTTTTGCAAATGTTTGGAATTTTATTGCATTTCTCCAAATTTAGCCTTCCTAGAGGGCACCTGGCATCTGGGGCAAGAAAAACTGAGGAAGATGGCGTCGGCTGATGCTTTTATACCCCAGACGCTCTGATGTCGGGGAAAGTGTGACATCAGCCGAAGCCAGACACAGACTTTGGAATCCAGCCGACTGAAGGGCTGCCTGAGGCAGGACAACCCATATGTGATGACTGCAGATGCATACCTATCGGACATCTACATTTATGGTAGGTACAAAACTGTACTTTCCAGATGTTCACGCTTCAGTTGATACTTCCCTTTTTAGGGAAAGACAATTGGATGTGCTCGATAGATCTTCAGGATGTGTACTACCACATAAAAATGGCCAGACCATCCAGGGATCATCTGTGCTTCCGGCTGGGAGCCAATCATTACCAGATGTTCATCGTGTTTCACTGTTGCAGCCATGACTGTAGGGTTCTCCCCTGCCAGCAGGCAGTCCTCGGTCGGCCAGAATCCCAAAGTCTGGTCCGGCGTCGGCTGTCAGCTTTGTACTCCTGGCGCTCTGACGTCAGGGAGCATGGTCATAAGGATTTTAATTCTTACTGTATTCCTTGCTTAGGCCCTGACCATGTCATAGCTAGTTGTCGGTTTTGTGCTAGATTCAATCAACGTACAATTAAATGAAGGTACGATTTTGCTTTTCATTACTTCGGTAGGCGCTTTAACTACAAAATGTCTTCGGATACGGTTCCGGCTACTGGAGTTCACAAACGTCGCAAGGATAAAAACAGGCCTCCGAGGTCCAAATCTGATGATAGCGCACAAGCGGAGCCAGCTTCAGGTTCGGCCGTCGTCAATGAGGCGCTTTTGCAGCTCCTGTCGTCAGCCATTTCAGAACCGATGGCTGAAACGGACTCTCATGAGGAGCCAACCAGGCCTTTAAATATTTCAATTGCAGGACCTTTGAACAATGCTCCTTCGGATGGGTCTGGAGCCGCTGTGCAGGTACCGGCTTCCGAAGGGGTTTTCAGGCCTACTCAGCTTCTCATAAAGGCAAAGCCAAAGACAAAGGCAAAGACTCCTTCTAAATCAAAGACTGCAACACAGGCCTCTTCTGAACCAGCTCCCAAGTCACAGAAACAGTTACTCAAGATGGCAGAGGATTTACTTACTATGATTAGGGGTTCACATCCCCCTCCAAATAAAAGGCCAAGGCAGGATGTTTATTATGATTCCTCTGATCAGGCTTCTGTTTCTTCAGTTTCTTCTTCTGATCAGGAATATTCTTTCCCTCCTTATGAGGATTCTGATGCTGAGGAATCCATTCCTTCAGCTTCTCCCCCTGAGGATTTCTCTTTTGGGGAAACTTTGCATGAAACGAGGGAACATTTCCACTGGGAAGGACAGGAGTATTCGGAATCTAAGAAAAGACTAAGGGATTTTCTTCTTCTCCCCCAGCATAGACCCCTGGCTATTCCTCCTGTTTTGGATATTGTGGATGATGCTTTTTCGGAGGCTAACTTAACCCCTGACTCTTTTCCTCCTGCTCCTGTTAAGCCTGGTAGATATTACAGGGTTCCTGATTCCCACCAGTTTTTATACAAGAACCCTTCTGCTGACCCTGAAACCATTTCTCAGGGTCCTAAGGGAGTTAAGGCCGCTTCTGCCAAAAACCCCATTCCCACTGAAAAGGATTCTAGATCTTTAGAAAGATGGGGCAAAAAAGTGTACACTTCTGCTACTTTGTCCATTAGGGCTTTAAACTGTCTGTTTCATATGCTGAAATACCAGCAATTTCTCTTGTCTGTTTTAAAACAAAAGCTTACTTCCATTTCTGCCTGTGCAGATGATAAGGAATTACATGACTTATTGCATGCCATTGAACAAGTTGGGAAGCATGGTTTACACTGTGGATTTAATGCCTTGGAGGCTTCTTGTAGGGCTGCTGCCTCCGGCACAGTCATTAGAAGGCATGCATGGCTAAAGGAACAAAATTTGCCAGAACAAGTAAAAGCTAAATTATTGGATGCTCCTGTTCAGCATGATGTTTTGTTTGGATCAAAAGCTGAAGAGGTGATTAAAAAGATGGAGGATAAGGCGAAATCCATGCAAACAGTTAAATATTTCTTACAAGTACAGCCACCAAGATTTAGCAGGAATTGGCCTTCTAAAAATTGGTCCTTTCCCACTTCAGACAAGCCTCAGAGGGGTAGATATAGACGTTCCAGAGGAAGACCTCAAACACAAGCTTCTTATAGACCAAGACAGTGGACTGCTTCCACCCCTAGGAGAGGAGAGGATAGGTCATAAACTCATAGGAAACAAACTCAATGACTCCCTCTGTTGGGCTGCAGGAACTTCTTGCCTGGAAGCCTCTCTCAGAGGAAAACTCTCTCTTTTTTATCAAAATTGGACTCATATAACCCAAGACAAGTGGGTTCTGGATGTGGTTCTAAGAGGTTACAAATTCCAATTTCATACTCTGCCAAGGTCAAGCGGATGGCCAGACCTTCCAAAACATCAATGGACAGAGGCCTTAAACCAGGTGGAAGCTCTTTTGGCTATGAAAGCCATAGAACTGGTTCCACTTTCAGAGATGGGACAAGGTTTTTACTCAAGGCTCTTTCTAGTCCCCAGGAAGCAAAACTCATGGAGACCCATTCTGGATCTGTCAATCTTGAACACCTTTCTAGAAATTCCAAAATTCAAGATGCTTACTCTACAGCAGCTACTTCCAATGCTATCCAAAGATGCGTGGATGGTAACTTTGGATTTAAAGGAGGCATATTTACACATTCCCATCAGGCAGGAACGCAGAAAATACCTCAGGTTCAAGGCCGGATCGAGGCACTTTCAATTCTCTGCGCTGCCCTTTGGATTGTCTACTGCGCCCAGGGTCTTCACCAAATGCCTGGCTCCAGTAGTAGCTTACTGCAGACGCAAGGGAATTCAAATTTACCCTTATCTGGACGATTGTCTAATTCAGGCAGACAGCAAGGATGTCTTACTCCAGCATCTAGAGTTTGTACAAAACCTCCTCAAGTTCCTGGGATTCTCTGTAAACATAAAAAAGTCAAATTTGACACCATCACAGCAGATAACTTTTCTGGGTGCTCTTCTAAACACCACAACCCAGATGGCATTTCTGACATCCGAAAAACAATTACAGCTGGCTTCAACTTTCAAAACCTTGGCAAGTTTAACTCAGCTATCTGCAAGGAGATTCCTGCAGGCTCTGGGTTACATGGCCTCCTGCATCCTTCTCGTACCATATGCAAGACTACACATGAGGAAAATACAGTGGTACCTAAAACGTGTATGGTCTCAGCATTGCCACAGTTTAGACATGCTGATCTCTGTCCTGCCTTGCCTTCAAAAGGAATTTCTTTGGTGGTCCAGGGCATGTACTCTAAACAAAGGGAAAACCCTTCTGTCTGCCTCCTGCCACTCAGATTCTAACCACAGACACGTCGGATTATGCTTGGGGAGCCCATTTTCAGGGCAACTGTCTGCAGCGCCTTTGGATAAAGGATCAGAAGCACCTGCATATCAATTTAAAGGAAATGTTAGCCGTTCAGAAAGCTCTAATGGCCTTCAGGAATCTTCTACAACCAGGACAACTACTAATACGGACAGACAACACCACAGTTATGTTTTAGATAAACAAGCAAGGGGGATCTCATTCCTACCCCCTTTGCAGACTAGCCATGGATCTATGGAACACAGCTCTAGCTTGCAATCTGGACCTTCAAGCTCAGTTTCTACCAGGGAAGCAAAACTTCCTGGCAGACAGTCTGAGCAGAAACCTTTTGGATCCACACGAGTGGATGCTGGACACCAAAATATTCAGGATGATAACAGCAGTGTGGGGATGTCCTCACATAGACGTCTTTGCATCCCATCTCAATCATCAACTACAGAATTTTTGCACCAGGACTTTCCACAAAGAAGCTTGGAAAGTGGATGCCCTATCATTCAGTTGGAGGAACCTCTCGGGATATGCCTTTCCACCTCTTCCTCTTCTTCCACGTGTATTATTAAAGATAAAACAGGACAAGCCCAAGATGATAATCTTGCTGGCCCCAAATTAGACTCGACAGTTTTGGTACCCAACTTTAAAAAACCTATGTCTGGAGCTCCCTTGGGTTTTACCTCAGTCTCCGAAACTTCTGTCCCAACATCAGGGTCAGGTTCTACACTCTCATGTCAGAACTCTCAGCCTGGTGGGCTGGTTAATCCAGGGCCTTTGATTCCTTCTTTCCTACCCAAGCAGGTTATGGATGTCATTTTAGAAGCCAGATGTCCTAGCACTAGAAAATTTTATGCAGGAAAATGGAAAAGATTTTGTTCCTGGATGCAGGCTCAGGATTCTGATCCTCTTCTTCCGAACATTCCTTCAATTTTACTTTACTTGACAGATCTCTTACATAAGGGTCTCTCTTTCTCTTCCATTAAGATACATGCCTCTGCTATTTCTGCTCATTATAATATAGACCCTCCAATCTTTTCCCACCAGCTCATGAGACAGTTTCTCAGAGGAGCTAAGAATTTAAGACCTCCTAGAGCTCCTCCCATTCCTGCTTGGGATCTCAACAATGTTTTGGAAAAACTAACCTTGCCTCCTTTTGAGCCTGCTGCCTCTTCTGACATCAAGTTTTTATCTTGGAAGACAGCTATCCTGTTATCCCTAACCTCTGCCAGGAGAGTTTCAGAGTTACAAGCTCTTATGGCTGTGGAACCTTATATTATTTTTCATCAAGACAGGGTGTATTTGAGGACTAATCCTACCTTCATGCCTAAGGTGGTTTCCAAAGTGGCTTTAAATCAAACTATCCACTTGCCAACTTTTTTCCCCACTCCTCAAAATAAAGGGGAAAGGATCTTACATTCCTTGGATGTACACAGACAACTACGTTTTTACCTGAACAGAACCAAGGACATCAGAAAATAAGAACAATTGTTTGTTTCTTATGCTTCAAGTTCCCAAGGTAAAGCCATTTCAAAACAGACCATTTCTAAATGGATTGCTCATGGAATCAGATTTTGTTATTCACACCATGGAAAGCAAATCCCAGGGAGTATACGGACTCATTCCACCAGAGCTGCTGCCACTTCTGCGGCCTTCCTCAGGGGAGTTCCTACCAAAGACATTTTGGAGGCTGCAACTTGGAGTTCAGTGCATACTTTTTCTAAGCACTACAATCTACCTCTCTACTCTAAGTCTAGGGCAGGCTTTGCCTCTGCAGTCTTTCAGGGCCTTTTAGCCGCCCCTTCTTCTTTATGACCACCTCCCTTTCTTTCAGCTTTGGGATTCTACCCTACAGTCATGACGGCAACAGTGAAACACGATGAACATAGTACAGTTGTGTACACCTACCATAAATGTAGATGTTCGAGTGTCTTTACTGTTGCAGTCTGGGTTTCCCTCCCTCCTGTCCCGTCTTATTTTTACTTTTGTGTGGTTCCTTTTTTCACCATTCTTCTGAGGTGTATTTGCAAAGGGTATGGGACCTTTATCATTTTGGGACTCCTGACATCTGGGGCAAGAAAAACTGGAGAAGATGGTATTGGCTGCCATCCTTGTACTCCTGGTGCTCTGATGTCAGGGAGCATGGTTGAACAGCCGACGCCAGACCCAGACTTTGGGATTCTGGCCGACCGAGGACTGCCTGCCGGCAGGGGAGAACCCTACAGTCATGACTGCAACAGTGAAGACACTCGAACATCTACATTTATGGTAGGTGTACACAGCTGTACTTTTTGAGCCCTGCCCTTTGGTCAAACTACAGCCCCCAGAGTGTTCACCAAATGCATGACTGTGGTCACGGCTCACCTGAGACATTTAGGATTCCAGGTGTTTCCATACCTAGACGATTGGCTCTTCACTGCCACCACCAGGATCAACTCATACAAGCCAGGGACACCAGCCTTTCACTCTGCAGTCAGCTGGGCATTACAATAAACTCAGGAAAATCTGCCTTGTTGGCATTGCAGCATACCATTTTTATCAGAGCAGAATTGGACACCACCACCACCACCACTCTGAGACTCCCAGCAGAAAGAGTCTTACTACTCCATCATCAGCAGGTCCACAGTATCATAGCCACAAACAAGGCACCAGCATCAGAAGTACTAAAATTGTTAGACGTGATGGCAGCTGCAATATTAGCCATACCATTGGGTCGCATGCACATGCGGATTCTGCAATGGCTGTTCACTCAATGACCTTACCAAGAGCTCCCAATGTGTCATCTTATAATGATCACGAACACATGCAAAAAGGATCTTCAGTGGTGGTTGACCTCTCTTCATGTCACGATAGGTCGTCCTTTTGTTCTACCCCCACCAGTGGCCACAGTGACCATGGACGCTTCCCTGATAGGGTGGGGGTGGGGCATTTTCACAGAAGAACAGCCCAAGGCACATGAACTGATCAAGAGACACATCTGCATATCAATGTCTTAGAGACAGGACTTTTAGCGTTGAAGTACTTCTGAGACTCTCTTCCTCTGGGTACAATTGCGAATCAGACAGACGACATGTCAGTGGTCTGGTACTTGAACAAACAAGGAGGAACCAGGTCCTACCTCTTTTGTCGTTAGTCTCTAAGAGTATGGCAATGGGCTACATACACCCAGCGCTTTCTGTTAGTAATGCACATCCCGGGGAAATCCAACATGATAGCAGACAAGTTGAGCAGAGAAATTTTGTTGCCTCATGAGTGGTCCCTCAAGAAAGAAATAGCGGACAGGATATTCCACAGGTGGGGCCAGTCTTGCTGCGACCTTTTTGCCAACCACATGAACATGAAATGCAGAAGCTACTTTGCCCTGATTACCCCTCCGGGAGAAGCCGGAAGAAGCCCCAGGGGACGCACAAATACTTGATTGGCCTCCGGGTCTCCTCTATGCATTCCCACCAATTCCATTGATACCAAGAGTACTACAGAAAGCAAAAGCCCTGGGAAGGACCATCATTCTAATAGCTCCTCATTGGCCTCATCATATTTGCTTCCCCTTCCTTCAACTTCATCAATTGGAGGACCCCTGGATTCTGGACCCAGTTCCAGATCTTCTGATGCACTCATCGAAAGTTCATCCCTCTCTTCAGTCCCTGAAGCTGACAGTTTAGCTTCTCCAATTCCCATCATAGCCAGGATCCATAACCTTTCTAATGAGATGCAGCAAATCCTAATATCCTCTCATAAATCCTCTATGAGGAAGCTATACCTTAGCCAATAGAAAACATTTTCTATATAGGCCTATCAAAATAACATTGATCCCTACCTAGACCCTATGGACTCTATACTAGGGTTCTTGACCGTGATTTGTAACAAAAGAGCTGCAGCAGCAACAGTTCAGGTTCAACTTGCTGCTATCTCTAATTTTCACCATTCAACCTCATACCTTTAGCACTCATTACAAAGTTGATAGGGCCTTCTTTGGGTCTACTGTCCTGAAAAACATAGTCCCATGACCCATCTGAGATAGATGGTGCTTGGGATGCTACACATCTGTAAAAATGAATGACGAGATAGAACAACTTCACATAAAGAAGTTATGTACTTACCATAACATTCCATGTGAGCTTTTCATCTCACCTTCATTCTTACTTCCCACCCTCCTACCCCCTCCAGGGTTTTTCAAAGACTGAGATGTTGGATTCTTCCTGGTTGCTCAACCCTTCAATAGCTTTCTCTTATAGAGTGATAGAATGACATGTGGTATTATTATATGCAACAAAGAAGATCTGAGGTAACTCTAGGTGCATCATGGGATAGGGACTTGGCCTCAAGCTATCTGAAGACCTCAAGCTTTGCAGTAGGCTGACTTGGAGCTGAGGATTGGCTTCAAATCCATCTGTAAGAATGAAGGTGAGATGAAAAACTCACATGGAACACTATGGTAAGTACATAACTTCTTTTTTCTAAGCAATGATTTGTATGTGCTATTGGAAATATAGATAATATTAAGTATCTAATACAGTAATTAGAATATGTGAACTTCTGGAAAGAAGAAAGAATATTGTTTATAAACAGAATTTGATTAGAAAAAGTGTTTCCATTTGCACAAAAATCTTTTAATAGCCAGATTTAACTATTAAGGACTATTTGCTTATGACAGGTTGTGATATTTACATTATTTTCAGATAATATTTCTTGATGTATTTGTTTCCATTTTGATTCATATGATGGATTTATCTACAATGCAGTAACTTTTATAATTGTTAAAGTAGCATGCAATTGAATATCAGGTAATCCTATTCCACCATTATCCCAACTTTGCATGTACCAATTAAAAAAAACTCTTGGCTTAATGGGATGCCAAAGAAATTTGAGTAGGATGTTATCTTCTTCATTAATTTCTTTGTTGGAGACAGGACTAATTATTGCGTAACAGATAATGTTTTAGAGAGACTTACCATCTTAACTAACATTAATCATTCTTCCATAGTAAAAAAGAATGCATTCCAGCTTGTAACTAAACTTATAATTTTATCTATAACCTGTTTGAAATTAATTTGTATCATTTACTTACTGTTAGACATAATGGTTATACCAATATATTTAATTTGAAAGTTACTCCAATTGAAGTTAGATTGTATGCATTTTTAAATTTGTTTGATTAATAATATATGTGTTTTGTTATGATTAAATTTTAAATTTGAGATTTCATCACACTGTCTCATAACACTAATTATACGTTCTAATGCTTTTTCTATATTTACTATTGTAAGTAAAATATCATCAGCAACAAAGTTGAATCTTTAGTTCAAAATCTTTTATTTTGATTCCTTAGCTTTTCTTATTAGATGTAATAAAATTATCAAAGGGTTCTATTACTAATGCAAAAAGTAATGGTGATAATGGACAACCTTGTTTTGTATCATTTTGTAATTTAAAGGAATTAGAAAGAAAAGAGCTCATTTTAACATATGCACAAGCGTTAATGTAGAACGTTAAAATGAAAGAAATTAGCTCAGTTGAGAAGTTATACACTTTAAGTGCTTTAAACAGATAAAGCTAATT
Source organism: Protopterus annectens (assembly GCF_019279795.1). Classification (NCBI taxonomy): domain Eukaryota; kingdom Metazoa; phylum Chordata; order Ceratodontiformes; family Protopteridae; genus Protopterus; species Protopterus annectens. Next base: position 534,157,051 of record NC_056749.1, on the reverse strand, counting down.
GAGTCAAAAGCATTCTCTAAATCAAGACTAATGATAAAGAGTTATTTTTTATTTTTATTTGCATAGTCTATTAGTGTATGCATTATCTTGTACATGTCTATTTAAAATAAACCATGTCTGATAGTTGTTAATTAGCTTTGGTATTAGTAAATTAATTCTCTTGGCTATAATGGGCATAAACATCTTAGAGTCCACATGTAAAAGTGAAATAGGCTTCTAGAGTCCTTATCTTGTTTTAAAATAGGTGATATGAGAGAATATTTCCATGCTGGGAGAACTTCAGAAGTTGTTTTTATTTCTCTATATACTTTTTCTAATATGTTAATAGCATTGTCGTGTAGTACTTTATATAATTCTAGTATAAGACAATGTAAGTCCAGCACCTTATTATTTATTTTTTTTACTTTTTGATTTGATATTTTATTTCTATTAATGTGAATAGTCTGCCCGTTTTGTTTTTTAATTTGTTCATATAATTTATTTTTATATTTTCCCTTAGAAAAGTTTCAACTGTTTCATAATTATCTAAGTTATTTGTATTTTTATTTATATTTTCATAACCTATTTTAAAGCTCTCAGGAATACCTTTAATATCTGTTCTTTCATTTTTTATTTATATGTGTTATCATTTTATATGATTTTGTTTATTAATTTTCTTTGAGCTAATAGCAAGTTTATGCAAGCTTAATGGGTTTACTGAATATGCTTGAAGTTTAACTTTTACCAGGTTTATTGAAACTTTATAATTTAGAATCTCAATGTATTTTCTCTTCACGTTTTTTGATTCTGACTGACTTATGGTATCATTTGGTTTTAGACTTTAATGTATCTAGCTTGGCCTATAATGTATTTAATTCTTTGTCTCATTCTCTTGTTTTACTAATATACCAACTTGTAATTCGTCCATTTAAGTAAGCCTTTAGTGAATACCACGGTACAGTATCAGATACTTTACCATTCATGTTTAATTCTAGGAGATATTTGATCTCTTTTATATATCACTCTTTACATTATTTTGTTTTAGTAATGTATGCTGGTAGTCTTTTATAATGTATTAATTTGTCAGTTTTTAATATAATATTAAATAGTATAGCATTGTGATCTGATAATGGACATGATACTGTTAAAACTTCTTTTACATTTGATAACAGATTGTTTGTGACAAACACATTTATCAGTATTTGTTTGTGTTCCATATCTATAAGAATAATGGATAAACTGGAAGTGAATTTATTTTCCTTAGCTCATATATAATTATATATATGTCATTTAAGTTCATTAGATTTATGAAATTTGGTAAATGTTTGGATGAAGATGTGATTATCGTTTTGCTATTAGCAGTGGTGTCCTTGTCTGATAAGATACAATTAAAATCACCAGCCATAATGACTTTACCTTTCATGTAGTATGTAGTAGGCTACAGTGTCTAAATATTTTTTTTGCATCTTTAGCTCTGGCCCCTGGAATCCAGTAATAGTTTACTAACATATAAAGTTTCCTATTCCATTCAGTTACAATAATGCTTAACATACCATTTTTATCACCACAAGTATCTTTTACTCTTGGCATTACCAATGAATTCTTCTATAAAATTAGAGTGCCTCTTCTTTTAGCTCAAAAACCAGAACCTGCTAAAATCAAATAATTCTTTAATGATAGTTTATTAACATTCTTATTAAGTAAATGTGTTTAGTGTAGAAATACTATTTGTGCTTTATGTACTTGCAAGTATTTGAGCACACTAACCCTCTTTCCTGGATTATTTAATCCATTAATGTTAATAGATACACATTCAAAATCAGAAATTTATATAAAAAAATCATATTTTAAAATCACATTTATGTAAAGAACTTATAATTTATAAACAACCAGCATGAAACCTTCAGCCACGGACAAATCATTGGAAACAAAAAAAAAATATCTAGTGATATAACCCTAAAATATTCTACCATAGAATAGCATATTCCTATTTTTTTGATGAAATCAAGCAAACTACCTCTCAATTCCTTCATTAGACTAACTACACCTAGCTCATTCTTCTGTTTCATGTTAATGTCCCTCATATTTTTAGCATATATCTTAAAAAAACATTGTTGTTATGAATAAGAAATGTTATACAGCTGCTAGATTCCATATTTTTCTTTTTTTTATATAAATAAACCATACTGGTTATCTCTGTTATCATCTTTCTTTGTAACCTCATTATCTCTCTCTTATCTCTTATAGGGAGGATGTCAGTTGTTGTTTTCATATTTGTTATTCTATAGGCGAAGAGATTCTAAATTATTTTTATTTTATTTACTATGTGTAAAGTAGTTGACAGTCTCCTAACTATATATCTACATACTTATCCTGATCTCTATCAATTTCTCCTTGTATATTTTATCTTAGAATATTTATTGTTTTCCTCATTTCTATGCTTTAATTATAACCCTTATATAAAGTGCTGCTTAAATGAACAGTTATATTTTTCCTTATATATCTGATAATCTTTAGTCTAGCACTTCTGTCAGAATCAATCCAATTTCTTATTTATATGTTGTATCTGAGGGTATTCGAACAGACATCTGGAAAATCTTCCCTTTAAAATATAAATTTTCAATATAAACTGTCTTAAGATTTCTAAATCAGTTATCATCAAAAGGAAACAATAATGAAGGAATACAATCCTATATATTTTATCAGAAGTGTATTTCTGCAAGCTACCTTATAATCTATCTTTTGCTGTGCTGCAAGTAATCAAAACTTTTAAATAGTTATTAGTAATTTTAAAATGCATTTTTTCTATCTTTTACTTATTTTATAATATATAGTCAGTATTATCTTTATGTATGATTCAAAACTATATGTTTGATGATCTTATATGTATCACTTCAAGCTGAATTATCCACTTTCACAGTCAACGCACCCTGTATTTCATGTTTTACATTCTAATGCATTGTTTCCAGTTCAGAGGGTGAGTTGAAAGGTAAGCTTTTACTTTTTGTCAGGAAGAGGTAAGCTAGACAACTTAAAGAATTTTCAAAGCTCCCAAAGCCTCACAAAAGCACTCATGACCCTAACTAAGATGTTTTAAGATAGCATTCCTGTAACAGGCATGAAAATGATTTGTATGACTGTTATAACTTGCACATAAACACTTGCAATGTTCACAAATGAATTTAACACACTTCTACAGTCTTCATTAGCCCTTCAAATTGTTCTAAATTTTTAAAAAACAATAAAAATCATTTTGACGCATCTTAACCCTTAAAAAGCTCCCATTATGATAAAGAATAACATTTTAATAAGTATGCATGCATCAACATACTTGCGGCATTCACTACTGTTCATTTTGTAACCTTTGTTTTAATACAAAAGTTTATCAAGTTAATTTAAATATTAAATAAACTTTATATGTATATATATATATATATATATATATATATATATATATATATATATATATATATATATATATATACATATATATAAAACAGTATTTTTAAAATCACATATGCAGTTCTGTTTTCTAGCTTTATACATGTTGTTTTAGATGAAGCATTCTGTCATTCATTAAAGGAGACATAGCATTTAAAGTTGCATTAAAAGAATGAGAGTTATGTGTGCTCCAGATTCAACTTGTAAAAGTGTCAATGTTATGTTAATTATTAATGTTGTTCCAATAATTGCTTTTGTATATGTAAACAATCCCACATTTTGTGCTTTAGTATGTAACTTAACATGTTCATAGGTTCATAGGATGTTACTGGGCTAGTGACACAAGGATCTTTACAAGCCTAGCCGTTAAATCCCAGAATAATACTAGGTGAGAGATATCTTCTATGCCCAAGGTTTTTCTAGCAAGGACTACCCATGTCCATGAGAGAAGCCAGGACAATCCCCAGCAGAAAACGGATAGTGACCAAAGATGAGAATCAAACCCTGTACTTTGTGTCTGTGAGGTAAACACCTTAACTATTATGCCAACTGTATGTCTTTCTGGGGTCCTTTTAACATTTCAAGTATTGTATTGGTACATATTATTGAACCATGATAAGTTCTTAAAATGCATTTCAAATTACACAAGCTTCATCTCATTAATGATTAACTAATAGTGGTATAATTGGTATAGCCACTTAGACTTTACATAATATTAATTATTAACATCACATATACAGTTATATTCTCAGGTTTTTATATGAGTTGTTTTAGATGAAGCATACTGCCATTCTTTAGAGGAGAGATAACATTTAAACTTGCTTAAAAAAAGACAGTTATGTGAGATCAGACTTTAACTTGTAAGGATGTCAAAAAAGCACTGATTATTTGATATCTTTCCCATATTTTCCTTTGTATATGTAAACAGCCATATATTTAGTAGCTTAACATGCATTTTTAGTGTCATTTTTATGTAACTAGTACTGTGTTTAATACTACATTGCTGAACCATATTAAAAATTCAAAAATAGTGTTACTTTACATAAGCTTCATCTCATTAATGATTAACTTGTAGTGATATGAACGGTTTAACCACTTAAACATTAAATGAAATTAAATAGCTTCAATTTCATATTGAGCTAAAAGGATTCTGTTTTATCATATTTAAAAAGAAACCAATAATAATTTGAAGTAAGGAAGGAAAAAAGAAATTATCTACTTTGTAAAAAGTAGTGTTTGCCACCTTTTTCCATACTATTCAAGCACCTCTTTAAATTACTAATCATTCATTACAATGAAATTGATTAATTTTCATTATCTTTCACTTTTTATTGTTTTTATCTTTTACTGACCATTCATTCTTTATTGCATTAATCTTCAGAGATGCTGATAGACTGCAGTCCATTTCTTCTGTTTTTCCTAGAATTTTATTTTTCTGTATGAAGTCCACAGCATCTTCTGAAGTGTTAAAAGTCTTCTTTCCTTCTGTAAGATGAATCCTTATTTTTGCTGGAGACAAAATTTGTGCTTTAATATTTTTTTTAAGCTTTTAATAAATGGTATATATGCTTTTCTTTTTGATATAACTAATGTCGAATAGTCATTGTCATATCTTATAATGTTTTCTTTGATTTTAACTGGACAATTAGTTCATGTTGCTTTTAAAACTAAAACTTTATCTTGACTTGAGAAGAATCTAATGATCACTGACATGATGTGTTGGAAACTGATCAATGAACCCTTTCAATGCCAAAAGAAAAAGCTTCAGGCAGGTTCAAAGTCTTAGACAGCCAGATATTAAGGAATTGAATCATAATGTCTCCCTCTTCTTTTTTCAGAGATGCCATAACTCCTAATGTTGTTTCTTCTGGATCTGTTTTCTAAGTCTTCTATTTTTTTCCTGGAGTAAGTTTTTTTGTTTCAGAAGAAAGTCAGTATTTGTCTCACTTTCAAGCATTCTTTCACCTAAGTCAGACATTGCTTCTTCATTACTTGAGATTTGTGATGGTTGCTGCTTAAGAGCTTCACTCAATACTTCTACTTGTTTTTTACATTCCTCCTTAATATTGTTTATTTTGCTTTCTAGTTTGTCAATCTTTATTGTACTGTCCTGTACACTAGGCGTAGAGTGACTCATTCTGACACCATTAGTTCTTTTTTGTTTTCTTGACAGGAAAAAGAGAAGAAAAGAATTTCAAACTTTTTTGTAGAAAATCTTTCAGAAGTTGTTTAACTATACATCCATCTTATTTTGAAATGTTTTCTTTGAATTTATCTGTAAAAATCCTGTCAGGGATATTAAAATGAAGCAGAGCTAAAATACAGTGCTGTTAACTGCTCAGCATCTTGGCCACTCCCCCACAAATAGATCTCAAATGAATGGTATCATGATTCTTATTACAAAGTATGCTGATGTACTGATGTGTTGAACAAACTTGTGGTTGAGTTATGGGGGATATACTAAAGAAAGTGCCACCTTGGCCTTACAGTGTTTCATATAGAACCATCTACATGAATGGTATATATATTTCTAGTCATCTGGAGCAGGAAGTTATGCAGAGGTGGTCTTAATGAACAATGTGTTTTGGGAGTTCCTGGTACACTCAGAGTTGCTAGTACAGGGTTGGGAACAAAGTGAATTTGCTTGTTTTTGTGTGTTTATATATTGCATCTTCATTGCTGTTACAATCAACAGATGTTACCATTGGCGGTTCTATACTTTGCCAAAAAAAATAAAAAAAATCTGCAGGAATATCCAAAAAGACATAGATCTTCAAACATGGAAAAAAAAGGCTTGCCATTAAACTGTGCATCATTATATTAATGTCACTAGCTGAAGCAAAATCAGTGTTACACATAATACTTACACTTGTGAAATTTCACTTTGTTTTTGGCAGTTTGCATCTGACTGCCAGCATAATACCTAATTTAATGGTGCAAAAATAGACCAGGTGCATTTGCCTGTACAGTTGAAAGTTGCTTGCTGTGGGGATTTACATCTGGGGAATAATAAAACCATGACTGCCTTTTGGATTTGCACCAAAAAGAATTATGTAAGTTGTGCATCGACTTAAGGGCTTTACAAATAGATCTAGTGTATACAAGCTTGGTGATATCAAAACAGTAGTAAAAGAAAATTAACAAAAAGCTATGCAGGAAAGAAAACAACCAGATATAAAATCAGAATATTGTCTTTGATCATAAGGAGAAGAATGATAATAGGGAAGGGATCATGATGTATCTTTTATAAAACATCTCACTTTTTCTCACTTGTGTGTATATGCCTAACTCGGAAGCAGTTTTTCACATTTACAGCTTATCAGAAGTTTACTGACACTTTAGTTTGTTGGTTGCATTAGGCCCATATTTTTTGGGTGTGCCTGGTTGATTAGTTGCATTAAACCTGAAGTTATGCCACCATAAAAGTTGACAGGAGCTAATTGCTGTACATGTAAATGTATGCATATGCTTCCATTTAAACTTGGTTACTTATGTCAAATTTCCAGACCATTATTTTTGTCTAATAACTGCATTTATTTTTAAGTTTGTGTGGACGCCACTAGGTTACTGCATGTCTGACATCTGTATAGAATACTGCCTCCTAAGGACTTACATTATGCTCTCTGTCAGCCACCATCTTTGCAGAGTTCCATAGAAGCATCACTTCTCTACCGAGATAAGAATTTGGCCTTAGAAGTGGATTCCTCCTCATTTGGGTGGAAAGTTATAACAAAACAGGCCACAACTCTACAACTGCGGTTTCTTTTTTTCTGCCACTATTTCCATAGGAATGCAAGCCTGCATAAAGCGTCAGTGCCATTCATTATCCCAGGTCACTACTACTTAACCTTATTTACATAACTCTTATGTTTCTAAGAACTTTCCCAGTTCAGAAAAATATAAAAGGTAATTCCATGCCACCTGTCTGCTGTGGTGAGACACTCCCAGGAATTCAGAAAGAACCCCAATACTCATGGTAAGGGCTGTGGTAAAAAAGGGCTTGGTTAAACAATGTGTAGATTTGTGATTCAGAGGCACATTGCCCACATCGAGGAAAGCCTTCATTACCAGCTCATATGCTTGTATCTGAATGGCTAGTAACTACCACAAGTGCAAATCAACACTTCTCTGAGGTAGTTAACACTGGTGGTCCATGCAGCATATTAGCAAAGGCACCTCCCATTCACTTTCCCACACACAATACACAGAAGTAGGTGCACACAAACACACACCACATACCCCCTAATTGTCACAGAGTTGACAGAATGTCCTGATATCTATACTTATATTGTCACTGCCATTTTAAATCACAAATGAAACAGGTTAGTAAAGCTGTTTTCTCTGTCAAAGATGCAGAATTCAAAGCCTACCCCCTTTGAAATGTAATTGTTTTATTTTTGTTTTCAAAATTTGGCTGTTATTCCCTAGTTTTCCTTGGTGTCCAGTTGTGGTGCAGAGGACTAATATCCTCTGTGGGAGGGTTTAAATCCTTTGTGGTGCTTTTAAGGTACTCTGTTCAGAGTCCCTGGTATATAGTGGTCTACCCGACCAATGTTGTCTTTTTTTTTATAAGTGCCTTTATGGCACATTGTTAATAGTTATTTCTGGTGACTAGTGCCTCTCCGACCCATGTTATGTGTATGTAACATTATGGTATGAAATGAAAATGTAATCCCTGGTGTCCAGTATTTCCCCAACCAATGTTATGTGTACGTGCCCATTCTAACATGAGATGAAAGTGTAATCCTTAGTGACTAGTGTTCTTACCCACTCACATTATGTGGAAGAGCCTTTAAGGCACAATATAAAGTTATCCCTGTTGTCTAGTGTTACCTCTGACCCAGTGGCGCTGGGTTTTTTTATTAGTCTAAGAGGACTGTGGAGGCATGATAGCTCCTCAACCAATTCACTTGCACACACGAAGACACACACACACACACACCTAATCTATACCCTCACTAACTCCCCTACTGCCACCACCCAGACAGACGTACACTCACACATACAGTTATACATGCAGCTTATTAAATACACAAATACAACACTACCTGTCCATTAAACTCTCTGGAATTTACCTCTGTGTGAGGGAGAAACACAAGCACTGGCCATGTTCATTAACATGAACAGTTAAGAGTGGCCATGTTAAATTGCTTACTGCAGACAGCTCTGAGGGAGAGCACTTTCCTAATTAGCATATCCCTTTCTCCTGGAGTACCTCATTAACATTTACAATGGCTGCAAAGGTACACCTCACATTAACCTTTCTGAATCATGGCCATTATCATAATTATTAGAAGTCTGACAGTTTCTCTTATTTAGAAAACAAAATTCCCTAAGTAGTTGCATTGAGTTCCTACCAGGAAGACCCTGGCAAGGCACAGAAGTATGTACACAAAGACATTTGCATGCAACTTTTAAAAAGGTATCCTAAGAGATGTGTAAACCTCTTCCAGAAAATAGAAGTGTTTATGTAGTCTTCAACTTGTGTGCTGAAATGTTTCTATATTTTCAGGAGCAACTTTTATTTCTCCCACAATTTTTTAAATATTTTTCTCCTTATTTCTGCCAGCCATCTTATTCTGCAATCAGCTTGACTTAACTTTCCCCAGTTTTGTTTGTAATGGTTGACCACTGTAACCCGTAGTCTAGAGAAGACTATAAAGAAGGAGAAGAAGACCACAAAACCATTTTCTTCAGGGTTTGACTAATTCAACATATTACAGTTGATTTCAACTACTTTCTAGCACAGGGTCTGCAGTGTATCTTGCTTCTCCCATCGTCATTAGTGTATTGAGCATGGCAACACTGGTTCCACTGTTACTGTCTATTGTACAAACACATGAAATGAAATAAACATTATACACTGGACACATTAAAAAAAGTAATCAAATGCTTTCCATGTAATGACAAATATTGTTTTTTTACAATCATTTTAAAATGCTGTATCTTGCCTACCTATCATGAAGTGTGACACGAAATGTCACATCAATTGCACAGAAAAGTGCCACTTTCATTGATACCTGTCTACTGTGCACATGCATGGAAATCAACATTAAATACACGTGGCAAGGTAAACAAAATCTAATGCTTTTAATTCATAGGTTGGTGCTAGCTATCGGCCCTAGGGCCTATACAAGCCTAGCCATAACAATTCCCTGGATATTTCTTCCCTCAATGTTTACTTCCCTGGACCCCTCTCTAGCAGGGTGACTTACGTGATCCCTGGGGTGAATTTCTTATCTCCACTTCAATCGTCAAGGTTCCTTTTGAAGAGGGCCAAGGAGGTGCTCTGCTTGACATGTATGGGCAGTCTATTCCAGAGTCTGGAGAGTCTCTGGGTCAGGAACCTATCCCTCCAGCATGTTTTGTTCATTGTGATGACAAGGTTTAGAGCCCTGGAGTGTGTGGCTCTGAGGGATTGGGATTTCTTTAAGTGGAGCATGTCCAACAGCACAGGGTTTGACATGGCCTTGTATGTTAAGCAGAGATCGCCTCTGAGTAAATGATATGCCACAGAGTATAGCTGGAGTTTTTTTAGGTGGTCAGCATAGGGCATCTGCTTTAGTCCTGCGATTCTTTTAGTGAGGTATTTCTGCGGCCTTTTCAGCTGTTGCAGATGTCTTGTGAGGTACATACCAAACAGGGTGTTGTACTCTATAATGGGTCTAATGAGGGATGAGTACAGTGGGACAATGACCTCCTTTTTTCTGGATGAAAATCCCTTAGTGATGAGGTGTGCCACATAGAAGGATTTCCTGACTGTTGTGGCGATGTGGTAATTGAAGGTGAGACCACTGTCCACCTGTGTCCTTAAGTCTCTCATCACACTTTTGGTGTTTACTGTACTGCCACCTATGTGGTAATTCATGGGTACATGTTTTTTCCCAAAGGGGATAACTATATATTTCTTGGCATTAAGCTTGAGCCCATGGCTCTGGCACCAAGCATCTGTTTCTCTAAGGCCCTTTTGCAGAATATCCACATCATTTGGGAATTCAATAATGGCTCCCAGTTTGCAGTCATCTGCAAACTTTGTTAGCCAGAATCCCTTAGTGTTGGCCTGTACTTCAGAGAAGTAGATGCCAAACAAGAGAAGTCCCAAGGCTGAACACTGAGGTACTTCACTTGTCACTTGTCTGGAGCTGGATTTGGAGTCGGCTACATTTACAGTCTGGGTTCTGTCAGTAAGCCAGTTGGCAACCCATTGAGTGATGTAGAGATTTATGCCCAGCTTAGTAAGTTTATCTATTATTCCAGAGTGGGGGATGGTGTTGAAGGCCTTGGCGAGGTCCAGATAGGCTGTGTGGACCGCCTTACCCTCGTCCACAGCTCTGGAGACTGATTTAAAGAAGTCAATCAGGTTCAGATGTCAAAATTGGCCTTTCATGAACCCAAACTGAGTGGGTCCGGTGTTTGAAGGTTGCCATTGTCTTTGTTTATAAGTTCCATGATAATGCGTTCCTTAATATCAAGATGAAATCCCATAAACATAATACTCCATCCTGACCCATCTGTGCATACTCATAATATTTTCTTCACCTCTAACAAAAAGTACAAATCAAAAGGTCATAGCTTTTCCCCCTGGTAAAAAATCTCTCCTAGCTGCATCTTTATTAGCATGCATTGTGCACAACAGTGATATTGTCACAGTTACTGACTGTTGTGCAGAAACAATTGTTTCTGTTATAACAACATTATGACAAATAAGAGAACATATGAGAAAAAAAAGTGCTCTAATTTAATTTTTTGCATCTTTTTATATATGTATTTTTTTCCCTGTGAATGCTATTGACTTTAATTTGGCATTGACTTGTAAGTAACACTCATTTCATTCTAGGATGAAAACTGTCACTGATGTGCTCAGCCAATACCCTGCTTTCTTAGCTATTTACAGTAGTGAATATTGCAGCCCTTCCATCATTTCTGATATAGGCTGATACATTTTTGTCTTCTGTGAACCTAATTAAAAATGCAGTATGAAGTATAACACACAACTTCCATGTTACTTATCCACTTAATCAGGGCACAGAGTAGCTTTTCTATTCACTATCGGTTCAGCTGTGTGAAGCACTTCCCTCTTACATGTTGGACTTTTCTAATTTCCCTCAAAAAAAAGCTTTTTATTGTTATAAAAGTTATTTTATTATGTATCATAGTACTTGGAAGGGAAGTCTGAATGAGGAGGTGAAGAGAGGGGCTGCAGTGAACTGGCACAGAGTGGCAGGGGTAGTGTATGACAGACAAATACCAAAGAAAGTGAAATGTAAGGTGTACAAAATGGTGCAACCAGTATTACTGTATGGTACATAAGCCTAGGCAGTAAAAGCAGAGCAGTGGAGGAAGCTAGACGTGCCTGAGACAGGTGATAGGATGTACACTGTGGAACTGAAGAAATGAGTACATCAACAGTGATCATTATGAATAACATAGTGCAGTTACGTAAGTAAACTTGACATAACCCTAGATGTTCCAATGTTCACTAGTGCAGCTCTCTCCGTCCATCCTCTATTTTTGTATATGTTTTATGCCAGGATGTGGGCATGAAATCTTTGAAGAGCTTGGAGTCCAAACTGGACTTATAGTCAGCCCAATTCAAGCTAACTAATGGTTTGGGCATATGGAAGCTGTACTGAAAGCTTTGGAAGCTGGCTGCCTGTTATATCATTAGCAGAATATCTTCCATATAGCTTAGGCTACTGCAGCAGCAATCACGCAAACATTTACTGCTATGATAAGTTTGTGTACACAACTGTACTTCACCCATTCACCCATGGAAATTGCTGACAGAAATAATGCAGAAATCCACCCGTGCATGGTTTTCATAGCTGAGGCTATAAAGTGGACATATCTTAAGTTAAAAAATGCAGTTACAGAATGGATGAATAATGTTTACACTTCAAAAGGAAGCAGCGAGAAAGACTTAGTTTTGTTAAGACTGTGAAATCCTTTGATAGTACTACTTTCCCAAGAAATTCCACTCACAAAAGTTTACTGACTTAGTTGTATAAACTTAATAAAAATATGTTAGATATTGTTCATACAACCAGAGTCAACCTTACAAGATTTCTGAAGTCTACATTTAGGAAAAAGCTCTCAGCTGCTTCAAACATGCTTTGCCAGAAACTGTACAACAGAGGAAAGCTTTTTTATGGTTTGATGTAATATAGTTTTGTTTAAATGTAATAAAATCTTATCTATCAGTTCCTGGTAGACTGAAAGTGATACATAAGTGGATGCTTCTAATATCTGAGAATAAAAAAAAAAAGCTGAAGTTGAAATGAAAATGTTAGAAATGGTATAGTATCATAGATGCTTCTATTATTAAGCAAGATGATAAAGCTGGAGTTTTTTAGATGATTCAACAAAACATAAACCTTAACTGAGATGCAGAGTACTAAACTCTGACACAAGTCAAACATAATTTTGTTTTTGCAGTTGTTTAACCCCTTAGTGCATTTGTACATTATATGACAGTTGTAGAATTTATCTCCTATTTTGTCCAGACAGCAATGCTACCATTATATGACTGAATTTATTGTATGGGATTTACTTTGAGTATCTTTTTAACTAGTCTGTTGTTTACCTCAACAGTGAGTGGGTGAATCTGATCTTCTGTCTAAATTATTCCTTCTTTTTAACTCTTTAAGATTCCATGGTATCTAGTGGTATAACCAGGAGTATAGAGAAGGGGCTAATTACACGTGTGTCTAAAGGGGGTTAGCACGATTTTTTTTGGGGGGGGGGTTCGTCCTTTCGTTTCTGTTATTTTAATGTTTATTTTCATTATTCTCTGATTGCGGTAAGATGGCAGCTAGACATGTAAACAAAAGTATCATAACGAGAACAAACTTTAAATCAGTCATAATATTTGTTAAACATTTACTCTGTGTAACAAAGGTGGTTTATCCAGTGCTCTGAAGCAGTGGATTTTTTAATTTAGAAACTACTGTCTGTAGTCGGGTATTAATTTTATTAATTTCATTAAACATCACTGTGTTATCTAGAAGTACAGTACTATGTGATATACATCAAACCAATAGCTGTTAAGAACCCTGAAATGAAACAGCTTTTACATTATGACTCTGATAGCTTTATATGAATCCTAAAAGTTAGAAAAGGTTAAAAGTTCAGGCCTTATTTCAAAACATTCAAATTTTGCAATTATTCAGCAGCTTGTTGGACAGCAAGGTAGTGTATTACTTCTTTCATGTTACTGGTATTGTTTTATGGGTCTCTGTCAGATGTTCAAGGGACGATATGGTTGACAAATTGGTTCATTGAACTGTTCTGACTGAGATCATGCTGCAATAAGGATTAGGGGAGTTGCCCTTTTCCCCACTGTAGTGCGATCTCAGAGTTGGTATAAATAATTAGCAGGAGGTGTGGGAGGCGCAGGGAGGCTTGTCCCCCTGCAAAAACGTTTGTGCTGTTGGTGGGTGTTGTGTGGCTTTAGATCAGTTTTTCGATTAACTACTCTGTCGACCATATGATCTCGACTATATCAGTTTCGACAGTGTGTTTTTTCAATAACCTGACAAAGATCCATTGTTTCATAGAGATCATGGCTACTAGGTAGTCAACTTTTACATAGTGTAAGCCTGGCACAGGGGTTAAAGCCCAGACTATGACTCAAGTGCCTTGTGCTTGATTAGCGATTCTAGTGTTTGACTGTGCAGGCAAGGAGGATGAGGGTGCCCATCCTGGGAGTAGAAGAACTTTTTCATGGCACACTCATGCTGTTGATTTCCATGATGGAAACTGGTGAAACAGAAAGTGCATGTGTTGTCTGAGTATGGGTGAGACAGTCCTACTAACAATAAACCCCTCAGCGGAAGTGAGGGAATGGGAAAGTAGTGCTGACACCCATTACACAGTCCATCTACAATTCTTTTCTGGGTGGACTTGGGTGAGGATTTAACAGGGAAAACACTCCTCTGCAGCAGCTGTAACACAATCCAGGTGCCTTGATCTCCTCACTGGCCCTAGATGGGTCAGGGTTACCCAGGGGAATACTAAGTGGCTTTGAGTAGAGAAACGTATTCCTTGGTAGCACTATGACACCACCCTAGGTGCCTCGCTCTCTTCTTCTCTCCTCTCCTCTTCTCACCAGTCTTGAACATTGGTCAGTTGTAGTGTGGGCAGAGGCAAATTAGAGTTCACTATACTTGGTGGATGAGTAGGGGCCCCAAGAGCAGCGGATGATCTTCTGTAGACATCCAAAAATTGGGCAATTAAAAAACTCATACATAATGTAAGAAATTGTTGTCACTTACAAGGATGGGAATAAATACATGAATTAGAAAATTTTATGAATATCATCACAGAAGATTTCAATGTATTGTAATCAGTAAAGGGTAATTCTTACCTAGTGTTAAGTGATTTGTTGATCTTTCTGAAAAAGCAAAAAATGAGAGGAAATGAATCAATATATATTCTTATGTTGACCTGGAGTCAAAAATATTTTTTCTTATAGAATTAATTTTGCTAGAATATATATTAAAGAATTAAACAGAGTTTTATATGATTGAAACTGATTTAACTGGCTTCTTCAGTGGATGAGTGAAGCATGATCACTCAGGAGGCTATTTCTCAGTCATAAATCCTTAAAAGCTGCCCCTTACAAATGAAATGTGTTAATCATTTTTTAAGAGTGACTTCCTCAGTTTGTTCCAAAGCTGCACTTTACATGCAAAGTATGCTGAAAGCATTTTTTTTGAGAGCGAGATTTCCTCATATTCGTCCAAAGTTTATACATGTATATATGCATAAGTATATATGTATGTTTACTATTGAAATCTTGAAACTACATTTGTTGACTGGCCTCAAAGTCAACTCAAAATACAGAAAACTGCAACATCAAACAACCAGCAAACTCAAAACAGAATACATCGACACCCGTGGTTCGATGTATTCAACATAGCAGGAAGTGACGTCAGTCACCTATGCTATGTACTGTAAACTACCATGACACTCTACAGTCAACGGCACATGAAGTTCCCTATTTTGCAGGGGGGCAAGCCTCCCTGCGCCCAGCACACACACACACACACACACACACACACACACACACACACACACACACACACACACACACACACACACACACACATCCTACAAATTATATATACCAACTCTGAGATTGCACTACAGTGAGGAAATGGGTTAATTCCCTGTTCCTCACTGAACCATGATCTCCACTCAAAAGATCGAACTCAAATACTCGAACTGCACTATCCCTTCAATGTTGTACAGTCTATGTATTTGGGTTCGCAAAACTGCCTGCTGGAAAACTACATCGAAAATCTCACTGTCGACCGCCTGCCATTCACTAATGTGATAGTAAACCATATACAAATTTATATATATATATATATATATATATATATATATATATATATGTATATATAAAATTATTTATATATATATATATATATATATATATATATATATATATATATATATATATATATAAATATAAGTGACCTAGGGACACAGGTGGACAGTGGTCTCACCTTTGATAACCACATAGCCACAGCAGTTAGAAAATCCTTCTACGTGGCACATCTCATCACTAAGGGCTTTTCATCCAGGAAAAAGGAGGTCATTGTCCCTCTGTACTCATCCCTCATTAGACCCATTATAGAATACAATGCCCCATTTGGTATGTACCTCACAAGACATCTGCAACAACTAGACAGGCCGCAGAAATACCTCACAAAAAAATCACAGGCCTAAAGCAGATGCCTTATGCTGACCGTCTAAAGAAACTCCAGCTATACTCTGTTGCATATCGCCTACAAAGAGGCGATCTCTGCCTAGCATACAAGACCATGTCAAATCCAGAGTTGTTGGACATGCTACACTTAGAAGTCCTAATCCCTCCGAGCCACACGCTCCAGGGATCTTAAACTTGTCATCACAATGAATAGAACATGCTGGAGGGATAGGTTCCTGACCCAGAGACTCCCCATACTCTGAAATAGGCTGCCCATACATGTCAGGTAGAGCACCTCAATGGCCATCTTCAAGAGGAACCTTGACAACTGGATGGCAGGTAGGAAATTCACTCTGGGGATCACATCAGTAGCCCTGCTAGACAGGGGTCCAGGAAAGTAAATATTTGTGGGAAGCAATAGTACCTACCTATGAACCTACTTAACTATATACATATATATATATATATATATATATATATATATATATATATATATATATATAGATATATATAGATATATATAGATATATATACACATATGCACATAACACACACACACACACACACACACACACACACACACACCAACTCAAGCAGGAGCGGCCTTAGGTCAACTGGTGCCCTGGGCAAAAGGGCTCCACGGCACCCCCACCACACCACCCGGTGCCCTCATCCTGGTCTATCTACCCCACGTAAGTACTGGAAAAGTGCCCCTACTAGAGTGGCACCCTAGGCGGCCACCTAGCTGGCCTATGCCTAAGGCCGGCTACGGTTGTACAACATTGGAAAAGGGAGAAACTCTCCCAAACAGTACACAGCAATCTCAGACACTCAGTTGTTTCACACTAACAGCTAGATTTATGACCCTGATGCTATGTAGCAAGTGCCTTATGTACACTGACAACCCTTTACTGAATCCACTTTTGTGTGGTAGAAATAGTTTTTCAGATTGGAGGCTAACCTGTCACAAACCACAGTAATCAAAAGCAGCTTACATCATCTCACTGCAATCTAATTTTAACACTAAGCTCATATACTCTGAGGTACTGAAGAAAACCCTGCCTAAGTCTCCTAGGTGTTGCACTAGTAGAGCCAGGCCTCAGCCTTGTAATCACAACTTAACCAGTGTACATACCCCATGCAGCCACTATTTCCTCCCAAATACAGGTCCCCAAGGTGTCCTTCCATATCATTGTTGCAATATTCTTAACTGAACTAAAGGATTTCCTTTCCATGGGTAGCCCAACATCTGGCCAGTGTACCAAAGTCTTAGGATTTTATAGACATTGTACATCATGCAGATGCTTCCCACTCAAGGTGTAGGGCGTAAAGGTGAGGTATGGACATACATACCTTAGAACTTCTTTGCCACCAGCCCAAACACCATCATTGATCATCATTCTGAATGCTCCTTCGTCTGTGCTGGTTACAGAACTGTGTTTCAGTTAAGTACCCCTTTGGAGTTTCTCCTTATCTTTTTTACTACTTTAGTTTTGCGAGCTTACATGTCATCCAGAAAGGGAAAATGTCAGTGAGGGAGGCAGATTTCCCATAAGGATTATTATGAGCAGTGTCTCTTTTGTTTGGGTTTTTCTCATGACAATACAAAGAGGTCTATCTGCCAAGCATTTGTCCCTATGACCCTATGTAGTTGTCGCTTCTCCTTGTCTATTTACTTGGAGGATCAACATCTTAAATTGCTGGTGGTGGGTGCTATGATGAAATCTTCCTGTACTGAAGGTCAACCACCTTTCAAGAAAAATACCAAAAGAGTTAGGTCTGATTCGGCTGCTGTTCTGCCTCCACGGATGTCTCTCTCAAGCTTGGTGAAAGCTTAGAGGATTGCCTGGCTGTTCTGTTGGATTCATCTGCAATGGCCATATCAGAGCTTGGCATAGATCTGACTTCTCACATGTCCTTGAAGACGCTATAAACATCCAATGTTATGTGATCCTATCTCGCCTACATTCTGTACTGATGGGTTCGGAGCCGATCCTCGGCTCCGACTCGGCACGCTATGCTATAGAGCGAAGCCTCTTATTGGCTGAGCTATTCTATATCCCAGGATGCACCACCACTACTTCCCCAGATCTCGTTTGCCGCTTACAAGCTAGGACGTGGTCTCGAACTTGGCTGAGCTAAGTGCCTTTTTCTGAAAGTTTTTCTGTCAGGAAATTCTTTAATCTTTACCCAAAAGCTGTTTTAACAGCTATCGTTGTGTATAAGTGTGTTTTTGTGAATTTTTTGTGGTAATTTTGTGTGACTGAATAGGGAAAGGTTTCCGTTTAAGTTAGAGGGGCCTTCCCCTATTTCTTTAGTGAGTCTTCTTGTATTTTGGAGAGGTCAAGTACCTGTTTGAGTTAGAGGGTTCTTGGCCCTCCTTTTTGGTGTGTTTGTAGTTGTATTTGTTATTTGTTTAAGTTTCTTGGGCTTTCGCCTTTCGTTTAAAAAAAAAAAAAAGAGAAAAGGTTTTTTTGTTGTTGTGAAAATCTTTTACTGAGTGACACACATTGTGTTTTTCTCTGAGATAGTGAGTAGTCTACAGACATTATGTCTAAGGAGCATAGACCCTCAGGATTTAAGAAATGCACGAGATGCAACTATAAAATGCCCATCACCGATGATCACTCCTTATGCGTGTACTGTTTAGGCGCCAAACACCTTCAGGAGTCTTGCAGCGTGTGTCACGCTTTTTCCTCTAGGGTCCTCCAAGAGAGGAAGAATAAATTGATCTTAAAAGGGCTTATCAAACCCTCCTTCGAGGAGGCCTTATCTTCCTCTTCCTCTCCAGCTAAGAAAAAGAAATCATCGGCTCCGACCAGCCCGTCGGAACCGACCACTAAGAAATCTAGGCAGGCTTCTCCATCGGCTCCACGGACTTCGGAGCTGAGGGCGGAACGGTCTGCCTCGATGCCTCCAGTCTCGACTCCTCTGGTTTCGGAGCCGATGGCTGGGGCTTTGAGAGGCGGGTCACCTTCATCGGCTCCACATATTTTGGAGCCGATGAGGGTTGCCGGCTCAGACTCTTCCCCTTCGGCGCCGAAGCCCTCCTCGGCACCGAGGGAAATTGCTATGGAATCTCCCTCGGCACCAATACTGGTCGAGTCTATTCGGAGCCGGTCCCCCAGTCCTTCGGAGCCGATGGAGAAGTCGGTTCGGACCCAGTCGGTCTCCTCCCGATCTTCCAAGATGTCAGATTCGGACATCGACAGGGTGCTCCTAAGACTGTTTCAGTCTCCTGTATTCCAGAAATTAGTTTCGGCTCCAGCCCATTCGGCTTCGGAGCCGATGGCCCACCCTGTAGTTCTGGTTCCTCCTCCAACAGCCTCAGCACCGTTGGAGCCGGTGCTGGTGGAGCCGATGGAGGTTTTTGGGTCGGCTCCAACCCTTACTCCAACCCCGGCTCTCGAGTCGGAGTTCGGTACACGGACCTCCTCGGTCAACCCCTGGGGGGACGCTTCGGGACCGATGTTTTCGGTTCCGAGCCTTCCTCTCAGTGCGTCGGCTGCGGGGGTGCCATCTACTGTTGTGGCCACAGGGGTTGGACCTTCCCAGGGCTCTGGCAGTCCGGCCTTCAGGGCCATGAGGAGTGCTTTGGCCAAATCTTCTTTGGCTACCTCCACGGTCTCACCAGCACCTTCCCTACACATGGAGACTGGGTCTTTGGTAGTCCCCCTGTCGCTAGACAGCAGAGCCCCGGGGCCTGAGGTCACCCCCAGTGGGATTTCCCCCCCTCCTGGAGGTCCCTCTGAAGCTTCTTCGGAGGAACCCCCAAGGAAAAGACTGTGCAAGAGGAAGCACGTCGACTCCCCCGATGAGTCTCTCACATCAGACACCGATCTTGATGATGCGGAGGGGTCCCCTAAGTCGTCCTCAGATGATGTCTCCTTTGCAGACATCTTGGAAGCCCTCAAACAATGAGGTGGCTGGCATTCCAAACCCCCTTCCGCTGATGAGTCGGTGTTCCTCAAGGCCTTCGGGGCTCAGCCCTCTGCCTCCTGGGTGTCTCCGCCCTTCGACAAGCTCCTAGATTTGATCTGTCGAAGGGCATGGGAGCATCCAGACTCTGTGGAACCGGTGCCTGCTCGCCCAAATAAATTCTTATCAGCACCCCCAGAGTAGGAGTTTCTGACCAAAGGTGTGGCTGTAGATGCCCTGGTGGTGGCATCTGCTACCCAACAAGATGTAGCAGAGGCTTCGACGTCTGTCCATCCTCCTAATAAGGAGTCTAGGAGCATGGACCGGTACGGGAAGCGCACCCTCAGTTCAGCGGCCTTTACTTTAAGGTCCCTGAACTATTTGACGCACTTCACTAGATTTCAGAGGGATCTGATCAAGGAGCTTTCAAATACCCTCTTGGGTAACCTACCTGAGCAGCTGGCCCAGACGGTTGACTCTCAGTTGGCTACTCTGTCATCAATATCAAACTCGTCCATGAGGCTCATTTCGTATGCAGCCGTGGGGATGAGTAGAGCGGCGGGTACGGGTGTTGCTCTACGGAGGTAAGCCTGGCTCCGCCTGTGTCATTTTGCGGAAGCCTTTAAGTCTTCCTTTGCCGACGCTCCCTTTGATGGGTCCTCTTTGTTTGGACCCAAGGTAAAGGACACATTGACCCGCTGTGAGCAAGAAGGTAAGACTTTGACTGCCGTAGGGGTACGGTTTTCCACTCCCTTTCGGCCTTACCCCAAGGCTAAAAGAGGAGGGAAAATGTGGTTCCGTAAATCACAGAAGTCTTATCCCTCGCAGCAGGACGATCCCCCTTCTAGAGGCAGAGGAGGGGGAAATTTTTCTGGAAGACACTGTCCCAGAGGCGGCAGAGGCCCCCGCAACACTGGAGACCGTGAGTCCTTTCGTGGCTCTTCAGCCTTCCACAATCCCTGAAGGATTGCCCGACTGTGCAGCTCCGGAGCCAGTTGGGGGTCGTTTTTCGAGGCACCTAAAAGCCTGGGAGGGTATCACTCAGGACCGATGGGTGCTTTGAATCATCGCCGGAGGTTACGCCATCCCCTTTTCACACCCCCCTCCGCCGTCCAGGAAAATCCTGGACCCGCCACCCAGTCAATGGGAAATCGCAGCCTTCGAAATCTCAAAGCTGCTTCAAAAAGGAGTCATCCAACCGGTCCCTGCAGACCAGATCGGATTAGGGACTTACTCAAGATTCTTTTTGGTGCCAAAAAAGACCGGGGACTTGAGGCCCATTTTGGAACTCAGCAACCTAAATCGTTCAGTCAAGAAGTCCAAGTTCCGAATGGTCACCTTACAATCCATTCTCCCACTGCTGGAGAAAGGTGTTTGGATGTGCTCCATAGATCTCAAGGACGCCTATTATCACATCCTGATAGATCAGGCGTCCAGGAGACATTTGCGCTTCAGCCTAGGAGACAGTCATTTTCAGTTCTGCGCACTGCCCTTTGGTCTCACCACAGCCCCCAGGGTGTTCACCAAATGTTTGGCGGTTGTGACTGCTCACCTGAGGAGTCTAGGATTCCAGGTGTTTCCGTATCTGGACGACTGACTCCTGACTGCCACCTCCAGGCATCTACTATTGCAGAACCTAGCAGCCACCATATCACTAGGCACTTCCCTTGGAATCACCTTCAATTGGCCAAAGTCTGTGTTGCTGCCATCTCAGCGCATAAGGTTCATCGGAGTAGAGATAGACTCAAACCAAATGCGGGTCTATCTTCCTACAGAAAGGATACAGACTATTCAGGCTCAAGTCCGAGCCTTACTTCTCAAATCCAAAGCCCCAGCCAGGATGGTCCTGCAGCTATTAGGTTCCATGTCGGCCACTGTTCTCCTAGTCCCCTTAGCAAGATTGCATATGAGAATTCTCCAGTGGCTCCTATCGACCCAGTGGTCTTTTCAGGATCTCCCTCTCAGTCATCTCATATGGATCACGGAAACCTGCAAACGGGACCTCCGCTGGTGGCTGGTGTCCTCCAATCTGGATCAGGGACGACCCTTTGTTCCACCTCCTCCTACGGCCACACTGATGACGGATGCCTCCCAGACAGGGTGGAGGGGGGCATTACCTGGGCAGGTCAGTCCAAGGCAATTGGCATCCCGACGGGAGTCTCCTTCACATCAACATTCTAGAAATGAGGGCGGTGCTTCTATCTCTACAAGCCCTCCATGATTACCTCCCTCAGGGCGTAATCACCATTCAGTCTGACAACATGTCAGTAGTCTGGTATCGGAACAAACAGGGAGGGACCAGATCCTACCCCCTTTGCAGAGAGGCCATGAGAGTTTGGGAATGGCCAGTGGCGACCAGACATTTTCTGGTAGCGAATCATATCCCTGGGAAATCCAGTGTGATAGCCGACAGACTAAGCAGAACTATTCTCTCTCCTCACGAGTGGTCTCTGAATGATGCAGTGGCAACTCAGATCTTCAGCAGATGGGGAACTCCTTGTTGCGACCTTTTCGCAACCCCGCTGAACGCGAAGTGCAGAAAATTCCCAGGGACGCCCTAGCCCATCCTTGGCCCACCGGCTTGCTTTATGCCTTCCCTCCGGTTCCCCTCCTTCCCAGAGTGATCCAAAAGGTGACTCACTCAGGGAGCAAAATGATTCTAGTTGCCCCTTACTGGCCTCGTCAGGTATGGTTTCCCTATCTTCGGAAGTATGCTCTGGACAGTCCATGGTTCCTGGATCAGATCCCGGACCTATTAATTCATCAGTCGGGACAACTCCATCAGTCCCTTCACTCTTTGAAGTTAACAGCTTGGCTCCTCCTCTTCCGACTATAGTCAGAAATCATACCTTAGACCCAGAAGTCATACGTATATTATCCTCGGCCCACAAGTCTGCCACTAGGAAATTGTATACTAGCAAATGGAAGAGATTTGCTATTTGGGCTCAACTCCGGGGTCTAGATCCCATCACTGTCCCGGTGTCAGAAGTTCTGAAATTTCTAACTTCCCTATTCAATCAAGGTTCTTCAGTCCCTACCATCAAGGTCCAATTGGCAGCTATTTCCAATTTTCATGAATCTATAAACCCACCTTTGATGAGCAACAGATTGTGTAAAACCTTCATAAAAGGTGCTACGCTTTTACGACCTCCGATTTCTCATCCTGCTTCTCCGTGGGATCTCGATGTGGTATTACGTGCCTTAACCTCCTCCCCCTTCAAACCGGCAGCAACCTGTGATTTGAAATTTCTTTCTTGGAAAACTGCCTTTCTGGTCGCAATTACTTCAGCCAGAAGGGTTTCAGAGCTTCAAGCTCTATCTGTCAAACCTCTGTACCTGGTTTTTCACAAAGATAGAGTATCCCTCAGGCCTAACCCATCCTTTGTCCCTAAAGTTTGTTCCAGTTTTTGCCTACAACAGTCATTAGAACTGCCAGTTTTCTTCCCAAAGTACTCAAACAAAGCAGAATACATCTTCCACACATTGGATGTTCACAGACAATTGCGATTTTATTTAGATAGGACCCAACAAACATGGAAAACAGATCAATTGTTTGTGTCCTTTTCAGACAATAAATTGGGCAAAGCCGTCACAAAGGTCACTATTGCCAAGTGGATCAGGGACTGTATTAGTCAGGCTTATTCCTCTTCTAATAAAGAGCTTACAACCTCTGTCAAAGCTCACTCTACAAGAGCTATGGCTACTTCAATAGCATTCCATTCTAAGCTTGCCATTAGCGACATTTGTGCTGCGGCTACGTAGTCTTCTCCGCACACCTTCATTTCCCACTACAAATTGGATGTGGCATCTCGGGGGCGAGCTTCATTTGGTTCCACAGTTCTCAGGAGTGTTTTCCAGTGAGCCACCCAGGAATCAGGTGCTAGGGACGCTGTCCCATCAGTACAGAATGTAGGCGAGATAGGATCACATAACATCTTTTAGTTATGTACTTACTATAACTTTAGATGTTTGGGATCCATCTCGCCTACATTCCTAATAACCCACCCTCCTTCCCCCTGCCTTGGAGATCAGAAGAGACCGGACGGTCCGAATACTATCGTTTCATCTTGAAACATCTGGCAATGTTATATAAACAGTTATGTGTGTGTGCATGAGTGCGGACAAACAAGATCTGGGGAAGTAGTGGTGGTGCATCCTGGGATATAGAATAGCTCAGCCAATAAGAGGCTTCGCTCTATAGCATAGCGTGCCGAGTCGGAGCCGAGGATCGGCTCCGAACCCATCAGTACAGAATGTAGGCGAGATGGATCCCAAACATCTAAAGTTATGCTAAGTACATAACTAAAAGTTATGGATGTTGAGGGGGAACCGCAGCTGATTATTTCAGAGGGAATGAGGGGGATTCCACAGATTCTTGTTTGAGAGGAGATTCCTACTATGTTAGTTGAATGTAGGCAAGGGTCTGAACCTTATTGGGTGTTTAGAGCAGATGTCCCTCAAAAGAAAAAACAAAAAAATAAGCATGTTTTCCCTGCTACTAAGGATCCCCAGCATAATAGCAGGATTTTACCCAGAAGTTATTTAATGCACTAATGGCCTTGAAGCCTCCCTAAGGAGTTTCTGGTCCTACTTCCCTTGGTCCTCTAACCCTTTCAGTAGGCCCAGAGAGCAGGACTCCTCTAAAGAGCAATTGGATTCTGGGGAAGAGTCTTTGGCTTATTCCTCTCAGATCCCTTATCTGTTTGATTATGGCTTTGACCAGGAAAACTCTGTTAGCCTAGAGTCTCCCTTTGAAGAACTCTATTTTGGCGATACTATTTCTCATATGATGGAATTCTTTAAATTGGACTGTTCTCAAGTTTCTGACATTCAGAAGGCATATAATGAGTTCCTTCAAATGGAGTCCCCTAAGACCTCTTCTGTCCCTCCTGTTTTGGTTACCCTTTTAGATACCCTTTCAGCGAGTTCTGTAGCCCCAGATTCTCAGTTTTGAAACTCCTAAGAAACCTGACAGATTTTATAATGTGTCTGATGAGTGTAAATTTCTTTACAGATGTCCTTCTGCCAACATTTCTGTATTGTCTGTCTCTTCTGATAAACCCTCTAAGCTTTTGCCTTCTACAAAACTGCTTCCTTCAGACAAGGACAGTAGAGCCATGGAATGGCTGGGCAAGAAGGTATATACTGCTTCCATCTTGGTCTTTTAGGCTATTAATTACCAGACCCATATGACCAAGAATTATGTAGTCCTTCTTTCTCAGGCTTCCTATGCTGACCTTCCTGATTCTGAAGGGAAGGCCGTGGCCCTCTTTTTACTGAGCTCCACTTCTCAAGTAGCCCACCACTCTATTAAATGCAGTTATGATGCAACTGATGCCTCCACTAGAACCACTGCTTTTGGTTTTGTTTTGAGACATTACTCTTGGTTTCATCTCCAGCCTTTGCCTGATGATACTAAGGTTAAACTGTTGGATGCTCCTCTTGATAATAAGAACCTGTTTGGTCCTGCAGCTGCTGAGCTTTTTAAATCTTTGCAGGATAAGGGTAAGACCTTACAGAAATTGATACATATTTTTGTTTCTCCTATTCCTAAGTTCCAGAGGAGTTATCCATCTAAATCTGCTTTTGTTCGCAGGTAGCCTTGCCCTCTTCCCAAAGGTAAGAAGAGTTTTAGGCAGGTTCCTCCTGCTAAGTCTGCTCAGGCTCCCACTTCTCAGAAACCTTCTTTTCAAGACTAGACAGGTTCTGTCTGATTGTTTGCTTCCCCCTTTCCTAAATCAGGTTTTTTTAGCTCTTCGTCTTTCCCTATCCCTTCCCAGTTGGTTAAGTATCACTCAAGACTCTTGGGTTCTGTCCATCATCCATCAGGGATTACGTCATGATATGGAAATCTCTTCCTCTTTTTCTGGGCATCCCTCAACCTCTCCTCCCAGAATTACTTCAGGGTCTTCTGATACAAGACACCATTCAAGCTGTCCCCCTTCCCAAGAGGGGAAGGTGTTTTATTCCAGAATGTTTCTGGTTCCCTGGAAGGAAGGCACCTGGAGACCCATTCTGGACCTCTCTCAGCTCAACACCTTTCTGAAGATTCTTTTCTTTCAGAAGTTATCCCTTCAGGCCCTATTTACTATTCTTCTCTCCCAGGCTTTCCTGGTCTCCTTGGATTTCAAGGATGCTTATCTTCACATCCCAAGTCATTCCCTTTTCAGGAAGTTTTTGCATTTCTCTGTTTCTTCCTTGCATTTTCATTTCTTTGCTTTGCCCTTTGGCCTTCCTACTGCCACAAGGGTTTTCACATGCCTTGCTCCTGTGATTACTTTTTGCAGGATGAGAGGGGTTCATATCTTTCCTTATCTGGATGACCTGCTCATTCAGGCTTTCTCCCCAAGACCTTGCTTCAGCACCTCCACTGTACTGTCTGTCTTGCAAAGCCTGGGGTTTACAATAAACTTACAGAAATCATTTCTGGTTCCTTCTCAGGATCATGCTTTTCTCCGTTGCAGGCTCCATACCATGCCTATGCTGGCTTCCCTGCCTCCTCTCAAGGCTCTTTCTTAAATCACCTTTTATCAATCCCTTCTTACTCTGGTTTCCCTTACAGCCAGTGAGTTTTCAAGGGCACTAAGTTTCATGGCTTCCACCATTCCAATGCTGCCTCTTGCCAGGCTTCACATGAGAAAGTTTCTATGGTTCCTAAAGTTAGTATGGTTCCAACACTGTCATCCCCTAGATGTTTTAGTCCCTCTTCTTCCATGCCTCAGACTTGAGCTCAAGTGGTGGATTCATCAGCTGTCTCTCATCCTGGCACTTCCTTTTCAGTACCCCAGTTTCCTCTCAGGAACTTTTTTCAGATGCCTCAGATATGGGGTGGGGAGTCTCTTATTGTCCCCTCAAAGTCCAGAGTCTCTGGGTACCCCTCATCAGAGGTCAGACCACATCAATATCAGGGAGATGAGAGCTCTCCGTTTCGCCCTTCAGACCTTTCATTTCCTTTTTCTTCCAGGGCCTCTCAAAATCTTTGCAGACAATGCCACAGTGATATGGTACATCAACAAGCAAGGGCTTTGCAGGCTACTTCTTCAAGTTTGGGATCTAGCTGTTCAGTATCAAGTGACTCTTCAGGATGTATACATTCCTTCAGAGGAAAACACAGTGCCAGACTCTTTGAGCAGGTTCCAAACACAGGCTCATGAATGGCTGCTTCACAGAAATGTGTTTCTGGACATTGTCCATCAGTGGGGTACTCTTCAGGAAGATCTTTTTGCCTCCTGTTTGAACAGACAACTTCCTCTTTTTTGCACCAGAATCCCCAGTCCTCTGGCTTGGAAGATGCATGCCCTATCTTTTTCTTGGAAGATGTTTCTTTACACCTTCCCTCCCCTTCCTCTAATTCCATGGTCCCACTCAAGATAGAGCAAAAATCTTGTTGATGACTCCCTTTTGGCCCAGACAACATTGGTTCCCTCTTCTTCTGTACTTAGCCAAGGGCAATCACCACAGATTGCCTCACAGGGTGGACCTACTCACATAGGACAGGGGTCTCTTATGCATCCTCACTTGTCCACTGTTCAACTGACATTGTGGGTGATAGGGTTATGATCCCTTTTAGGAACCTTTTTTTTCTGAGGAAGTGCTTAAGGTTCTGCAGAAGGTCAGGAAACCCACTATCATAGGTTCATAGGTTCATAGGTTCATACTAGGCTATCTGCCCGAGGGCATTTACAAGCCTAGCCCATCGTTTTGTGGCTTACGCCACCCCTTTAGTATGGGGAACTATACCCATTATTTTGCTGTGCCTCTGTCGAGCAGTGACACTGAGGTAATCCCTGGGGTATATCTGCGATCTCCCATCCATTGGTCAAGATTTCTCTTGAACAAGGCCAGCGAGGTGCTCTGCCTCACATGTACCGGGATTTTGTTCCACAGCATAGGGAGTCTTTGGGTGATGAATCTATCCCTCCAGCATGTCCTATTAATAGCCGTGTCAAGGTTTAAGTCTCCCGCCCTTGTGGCTCTGATGGATCTAGATTTTTTGAGGTGAAGCATATTCATCAAATCTGGGTTTGACATGGCCTTGTATGTTAGGCAAAGGTCACCTCTGAGCAAGCGACTGAATAGAGCTGGAGTTCTTTCAGTCGGGCAGCATAGGACAGATTTTTGAGACCCTTTATCCTTTTGGTGAGGAACTTTTGTGGCCTCTCCAGCTGCTGCAAGTGTCGGGTCAGATACATTCCGAATGGGGCATTGTACTCAATCATTGGTCTGATGAGTGATGAGTAAAGGGAGACTATGACCTCCCTTGATCTAGATGAGAATCCCTTCATGATAAGGTGGGCAATGTAGAAGGTCTTTCCAGGAAATCATTTATGTCCAAATGTAAGATATTTTTCTTTAGTGCCTTGCTCATAACCAGGGTCCATTTTATGTGGAGATCCCTTTGATTCTCTTTTATTTTTGTGAAATGCTTCACTCTGGGTTAGCATATTCATAGGTTTATAGGTTCATAGGTAGGTACTAGGCTATTGGCCCTAAGGCCTATACAAGCCTAGCCAAAAAGGTACCCTGGCTTTTGCCGCCCAAGAAAATTATTTTCCTGTGCCCCTGTCAAGCAGAACCACAGAAGTGATCCCCGGGGTGAATTTCCTATTACCCATCCAATCATCAAGATTTTTCTTGAAGAGTGCTAATGAGGAGCTCTGTTTGACATAGATAGATAGTCTGTTCCAGAGTATGGGAAGTCTGTGGGACAGGAATCTATCCTTCCAGCATGTTTTGTTTATTGTGGTGACAAGGTTTAGGTCCGTAGAGTGTGTAGCTCCGAGGGATTGGGATTTCTTTAAGTGGAGCATGTCCAACAGCTCTGGGTTTGACATAGCTTTGTATATTAGGCAGAGATCACCTCTGAGTAGGCGATATGCGATGGAGTAAAGCTGGAGTTTTTTGAGTCGGTCTATGTAAGGCATCTGTTTGAGGCCAGTAATCCTCTTTGTGAGGTGTTTTTGTGGCCTTTCCAGTTGTTGTAGATGGCTTGTGAGGTACATACCAAAAGGGGTGTTGTACTCTATAATAGGTCTAATGAATGATGAGTAGAGGGGAACAATGACCTCTTTTTTTCTGGATGAGAAACCTTTTGTGATGAGGTGTGCCACATACAAAGATTTCCTGACCACTGAGGCAATGTGATTATCAAAGGAGAGACTACTGTCCACCTGTGTCCCAAGGTCTCTTATCACACTTTCAGTGCCTATGTGGTAGTTCATGGGTGCAGAGTTTTACCAAAGGGGATGACAATGCACATTTTGGCATTGAGCTTGAGACCATGGCTTTGACACCAGGCATCTGTCTCAGTGAGGCCCTTTTGTAGGATGTCCACATCGTTAGGAGTTTCGATTATGGCTCCCAGTTTGCAGTCATCTGTGAATTTAGTTAGCCAAAGACCTTCTGTGTTAGCCTGTATGTCAGAGAAGTAGATACCAAACAGGAGAGGACCCAGGACTGAACCCTGTGGTACTCCACTTGTCACTGGTCTGAAGTCTGATTTGGAGTCTGCTACTTTCACAGTGTGGGTTCTGTCAGTAAGCCAGTTGGCAACCCATCTTGTGACATAGAGATTTATACCTAGTTTAGTGAGTTTATCTATAATTCCAGAGTGGGGAATGGCGTTTAACACCTTGGCGAGATCTAGATAGGCTGTGTGAACCACCTTGCCCTCATCTATGGCTTTGGTGACTGCTTCAAAGAAGTCTATCAGGTTTAGGAGACATGATCTGCCTTTTAAAAACCCGAACTGTGTGGGGTCCAGAGTTTGGAGATCTCCAATGTCTTTGTTTATGAGTTCCATGATGATATGTTCCATGACCTTGCAGACCAGGCTCATCAGGCTAATGGTACGGTAGTTCCCAGGGTCTGTTGTGGCTCCCCTCCCCTTGTGGAGTGGGATAACCGTTGCGGTGCGCCATTCAATGGGCACAAAGCCTGAGGTGAGGCTATGATTGAACATGGTACTTAGGTAGGGTGCCAGTTCATTCTGTAGTTCGTGTAGAAGGCAGCCTTGGATGTTGTCAGGTCCCACGGATGCTGTGTTCTTGGCTTTGGAGAGTGAGGTTTTTACCTGTGCAGCCGTGATTACAGGAACTTTGCATTCTTCCGGTATAAAGATGGGCCCTTTAGGGGGTGAGAGGGGGGGTAAAGTTAGCACTGAACCTATCTGCCAGGATGTTGGCAATATCAGTTGGTTCTGTATATTTAGTATCATCGTGCTGTAACTCAGAGCAGATCTGAGTGTTGCCATTGAGATTATTGATATAGCTATAGAATGCTTTTTGGTTGTCTTTAGAATCAGTGGTGATTTTGTTTTCATAACTAGCTTTGGAGGATTTTATGAGGGATCACGGCTTCTTACTGAGGCTGACCAGGGAGTTCCTCCAATAATTGAATTTTATTCTTTTTTGCAACAGTTTCTTTCTTCTGTTGTAGAGTTTGTTTATGGCAGAAGACCACCAGATTGGCTTCCTTTTTTTGGAGGATATTATCTTGGTTCTGTTAGGGATAGCATGATCCATACACTCGTGTAAGTGCTTATAAAGTGCATTTGTGTAGGATTCAGCAGTCGTACCTCTATTGTCCATCTGCATGGGTATCATGAAGTTTGCCACTTCTGTCTTAAGAAGTGTGAAGTTGGCTTTGGAGAAATTTTTTACGGTTGTTTTCCTAAAGGGGGCTGGGAGCGGGATGTGGATGTCTAGGGTGATTAGCTTGTGGTCGGATCTGACCAACGAGGAGCTGACCTCTGGTGTGGAACACCGGTCACCCATGTTGATGATGACCAGGTCTAGGATATTGTTGCCCCTGGTGGGGGTGTGGATAAGTTTTTCCAAGACACTGGAATTGATGATTTCCAGAAAACATTGAGCAAAAGAGTTGGTACACGAGTAGTTTTCCCAGTTAATGGTGGGGTAGTTGAAATCACCCATTATTAGGGTGTTGGATTTTACCTTAATATTTTCCAGTGTATCAAGAAAAGAGGAGTGGGAATCCTGGGGCATGGTTGGGGATCTGTAGCAAGCTACAATCTGGATTGCGGTTTTTCCCAGAGTTAGTTGAACTTGGATAATCTCGGATGCATTATGCTGAGCAACTAGCTTGTAGGTGTGGATATCCTTAATGAATATGGACACGCCTCCACCTTTAGTGTTTCGGTCCAGGTTTGGTGGCCGAAAGGTGTGGTATTAATTGTAGCCTGGTAATGCAGGTGTGCTCTCTGGAGCTTTGAACCAGGTCTCTGTCACTGCACAGATGATGTTCTCCATTTTAAGGAGTGCCTTGAATGAGTGCATTTTGAGGTTTAGACTTCTAGCATTGAGTAGTATTACCCTCAGATTTTGCTTGCTTTTACCTGTTACAGTGGTGAATTTGTCATTTGAACCTTGCCTAAAAAAAGGCACTATAGGGGTGGCAAGAGCCTTTGTCAGTATCCGGAATCCCAAGGGCGACAGGTGCAGGCCATCTCTGACAAAGCAGTGTGGTCCGTCGATCATGTCATCCCAGGCAGACAGATACTGGATTCCCTTAGAATGACACCAGAAGCTTAGCCAATTGTTAAAGTCAATCATTTTGTCCTTGTACTGTGGTATCATTCTGGTTGATGGCAGGATGTTACTCAGGGCTAGGGTCATACCTGCCTGGGCGACAAGATTGGAGAGCTCCTCCTTGTGTCTTTTCATGTAGTTCAGGGAGGTACGTCTCAGGTCATTCACACCAACATGGACAATAACAGAGTCATATTTGTACTTGTTGTGGAGTGACCTGAGTGCATGCGTTATGTGGCAGATTCTGGCACCCAGCAAGCAACTGACAGTAACTTTCTCCTTGTTTAGCCTGGTGAGTGGAACATCAGTGTGTCTGACTATGGAGTCACTTATGACTAGAGTGCTGGGTACGTTATGCCTTATGGGTTGTATTTGAGTGGCACACTGAGTATGTGGGCTATGTGTCATTTGGGTTGTGTTGGGGGGTGGAGATTGCTTGCATTTCTGCTTTGGAGGTCTCGGTTGTTTGGGCAGATTTTTACTGAGAGCCCCCGCAAATGTAGGTGTGTGTTTTGTGCTTGTGTGTGTGTGTTTTGGTGGTGTAGGTTTTGAGGGACTAAGTGATGAGTGTGGTGCAGTGCAAGTGTTTACCTTCTACTCTTGACTGTCTAGTCCAGTCTTCGGTGAAGAGAGCTTTGCTTCCAGTTTGGCTATATAAGTGCATCTCTCACAGTTCATAGTGTTGGGTGGTAGGAGGAGAGGGTTGTCGGTGTACATGAGGCAATTGCTGCATTGTTCCAAGATGCCCAGATTCATCAGGCAGACAGGAGAAAACACCGGCAGCTGACTTTTAGACATGCCTGGATAGGTGCTTATTTATTAAGTACTAAAAACTGTTTTCTTCTAGACAAGTGAGGAAAGTTGAGTGCTGTAGTAATTTGTAGCTCATGTAGTGCTTACAACAAGTTCTGAACAAGTGCTGAGCTCAAAGAACCAGATTTGAGTGCTAAACAGAAAGTTTACCCCAGGAATCACTTCAATGGCTCTGCTGGACAGAGGCACAGGGAACTAATCTAAGGGGGCCGTGAAAGCCAACACATTCCGGCTAGGCTTATAAATGCCTTCGGGCAGATAGCCTAGTACCTACCTATGAACCTTAAACTAAAAAGCTGGCTAGTTGCAAGGGAAAATGTGAAGAACAGACATTAAGGTGCCATGAATAGTTTAACCCTAGTTAAGTGGGGGGAGGGGGCTCAGGAGCTCACAAATAGTCCTGGACACAGAAAATCCGTATCTGGACAAGACCTGCCACAGGAAAGGGGGGAAGCAAGCTTAGATTTTTTTTTTTTTCAGTAAACATTTTTTTTTTTCAGTAAAGTGGAAATGGAGAAAACTGGAACAGAAGTTAATTCAACGTTAAAAATCTGAGTGGGTTGGCCTTCACAAATGTTCTCTATTAGATTGCATGAACTAATGACACTAGACTGGGAGGAGTGTCACAGTTCAAATATGCAGTATAGGCAGGCAACTGCAAAGCCACCAAGTATAAAAACACCCCAACACTAGGGAGAGTGGGTGGGAAAAATTACAGTTCCTAGCTGTAGCCACTAAATGAAAGTTTTAAATAGATGGAAGGAGCAAGCAGACTCTAGAGAATGCTTTTAACTGCAACTGTAAACAGGCAGTTCTTCTGTTAGTGATCCCCTTTCAGCTATTTCTGCTTGTCTACCATTAATTTCTCCTCTGGCGTCTAGGTTTGAGGTCAATCAATTCTTAAAGACGTCCTTCATATCAGACCTCCCAAGAAGCCTACTCAACCTTCCTGGGACCATAATTTTGTTCTTGAAAAATTGACTCGGGCTCCTTTTGAGCCTCCAGCTTCAGCTTCCTTACAGCATTGTACATGGGCTGTTCTTCTTTTGCCCTTACTTCATCTAAGAGTGTCTGATCTTCATTGTTTGACTTTTCATAGGCACAAGATTAAATAATTGTCTCTTAATCAATCTATTAATTTGACCTCCTCTTTTCCTTCTTTGCTTTTATTTGCATAAGACTACGGCCATTCACAAGTCTGAGCAACTTTTTGTTTCTTTTCATCCCATATCTCTAGGTTTGGCTGTTTCTAAGCAAACCATTTCTTCATGGATCTCTAAGACCTTTTCATTTTGTTACTCCTTTCATGGGAAGTGCCTTTCTGCCTCTGTAAAGGCTCATTCTGCCAGGGCTGTGGGTTTGTCTGGTGCTTTTTTCATGGGACTGGATACTAATTCCATCCTTGAGGCTTCTACTTGACCCTTTCTCCATACCTTTACTAAGCATTACAAATTGGATGTTGTTTGCAGAGCAAGAGCTGGCTTTGCCAGAGTTATCCTGCATGGGTTTCTTGAAGGCTGTTCTGACCTTCCTCCTCCCAAGTTTCCTCTTCAGCTTTTCTGCTCTCCCTTTAGTTAAGAATACTGCAACAGTAATATGGCAGGACATAGTACAGTTCTGTAAAATCTTAGCTCTACAGTAGATATCCATCTCTTCACTGCTGCAGTATTCACTCCCTTCTTCCTCTCCCTTCTGCTCTGCTGTTTTCCTTTTTTTCTCCTTTCTGGATGCACATGTTCCTCCTACTTCCTAGGACTATTGTTCCTCCTGGGGATATTCAGTTCTGAGGTATGTATGTCTGTATGTCAACTTTATAACCTATGCCTTGAGAGGGTAGCATATGTGTGCTGTACAACATGTATAAAATCCTATGGTTTTGGTATACTGCCTGGACATTGGGCTACCCATGGCAGTGAATCCCTTTAGTTAAGAATACTGCAGCAGTGAAGAGAAGGACATCTACTGTTATGGTAAGATTGTACACAACTGTACTTTTCACATCATTATTAGTTCTTAAGACTGTCACCCATCACAATGCCATAGTTATCAGTGATTACATTGTCAGACATAGCATGATAATCCACTGACTAGGCTGAGAAAGGATGGAGTGATGGTTGGCTGTCTTTCAAGTGCTAAGATTCATTTTATCACCAGGGACCCTAGATCCCACCATCTGAAGTATGCATATAACTTGGTCATGTAGGATACTGCACCCTAGCAAAGATGAACAGGGACTTGGTTAAATTCGTAATGTATGTGAGCAAAGAAACTAGTCTTGAGCAGCATATTTCCTTCACTGAGAATGCTGCTACAATTCAAGCAAAAAGTAATTAATTTCACGTTTAGTTCTTTAACTAGGTTCACTGTAGGTAAATCCAATGTACATCAGCAAGTAATGTTATTTATTTATTTATTTATTTGAAATTCGGTTGTCTAAAACATCTGACTGGGCATAAAACCCATTTTCAGTGGTGTCCTGGGGAGACAAGCTCTATGCTCAATACCATATATTGGTCATAGGTGACTCCATTGTGATGCACATGGATGTTCCCCTCGCTAGGCTGGATAAGGAGCAGGTTACAGTTAGCTGCCTGTCAGGTGCCAGGATTCATCAAGTCAGTCAAGCACTTGAGTCACTCAACCACAAGTACTGGTATGACTCTGTCATAGTCCATGTTGGGGTGAATGACTTGAGACTTACCTCACTGGACTATATGAAGAGAGACATGATTGTCACAGGCAGGTGTAAGTCTAGCTATAAGCAAAATTCTACCTTCTCCAAGGATAATGCCAAAATACAAACAAAAAATGATTGACTTTAATAATTGGTATAGCTTCTGCTTCTAAGGGGAACCAGTTCCTGTCAGCCTGGGAAGACATGGTCAATAGACCAAACTGCTTTGCCAGAGATGATTTGCACCTGTCTCCTCTAGGCTTTTGGATACTGGTAAATGCATTAGCTACCCCCATTGTACCTTTTTAGGCAGTGTCAAAATAACCAATCTCCCAATATAACATCCTCTTTAGATAAACTCAAGGTACTGTTGTTTAATGTTAGGAGTCCAAACAAGAAACTGCACTCCCTGGAAGCACTCTTTACTTTGGAAGATGCTGACATCTGTGCAGTCACAGAGACAGGGATGAAAGGCATGTAAATCACCCTGGCTGTGCAGGGCTACAATGCCTTCCATACGTTCAGACCACAAACTGAGCATACAAGAACAAGGAGGAGGTGTATCCATCTTCATTAAGGATAAGTAAACCTCTAGACTGGGTCAAACAGTATGATTCTCTTGAGCTACTCTATGTCAAATAAATAGGTCTGTATTAGAACATCAAATATTTAACAGTTTGAATCACTAAAGATCGACCTTTAGTGATCGAACTGTTAAACATCGAATGTTCCGAAAAAAAATAAAAACAACAAAAAAAAAAACTAAACGGTGTAGGCAGGGGGGCAAGCCCCCCCCCGCACCCCCCAGACACCTGTTACTTAAATATACCAACTCCGAGACCACACTGCATTGAAGTAAATGGAAATCTCCCCTTATGGACATTTCCGTTTACTTGTTTGTTGTTCTGCAGTTTCGCTATTCTTGTGTCAACGATGTCAGATTTGACATTGTCGGCTTTTGAGAATGTAATATAGACCCACATAAACTATAGGAAAAGTCCCCTATCACATCATGGCTAGCTATAGGTCCCCCACCATGAAACAAGAAGAGCATACTACATACCTGGACTTACTAGAGTCACTTGCCATACAGCCCAACACCTTACTCATGGGTGATTTTAATTGTCCTGCCATCGGCTGGGAAACATACATGACCACAACATGCTGGCTCAGAGGTTCTTGGGCGTTGTCAATGAAAATGTTATGGAACAATTACTCAGCACACCCACAATTGGCTCAAATGCCTTGGACATAGTACTCACTAACATGGGAGAGCATTGCACCCCCCATGTGATGTCCTCCCTGTTAAGATCAGACCATAAATCAGTCTCATTCGATGTAATTATAGGACCAGATACCCCATCAAGCTCATAAATGCTTAAGAATTTTTTAAAGACAAATTATTTCCTACAAATTGATGGCATAAGAAGTTTCAAAGCCTATTCACATGTAGATA
The DNA here is from genome assembly GCF_019279795.1 of Protopterus annectens. Classification (NCBI taxonomy): domain Eukaryota; kingdom Metazoa; phylum Chordata; order Ceratodontiformes; family Protopteridae; genus Protopterus; species Protopterus annectens. The sequence continues at coordinate 534,120,506 of NC_056749.1, read as the reverse complement.
ACATGGACTCCTTTGCAGAGGTGTACACCAATGCCCTGTATAACCACTTAAACAGTTGTGTACAATCAGTTGTACCTGACTGGATTAAAAACAGGTCTTGCCGAAAAAACAAGGCAGGCTGGTGGACCCCTAGTGTGAACAGGCTATACAACAAGAGAAAGAAACTGAAATACAAGAACAAGAGGGAACTGGCTCAGCAGAGGAAGAAAACATGTCTAGCTTAAACAAAACAATTAGAGATCGTGCCATGTCCTCCAAAGCTAATTATGAAGGGAAAATAGCCTCCCTAGCTAAAGATAATCACAAGGCATTCTTTAACTACATCCAAAATCTAGAAGGGAATACCCAGCTGTGCGCTTAACTGGTTGTGGATTTTACCAGCCATACACAACTGGATGTAATAGCCAATCTGCTAGCTGACAGATTTGGAGCAAACTTCACCCCTCTGTCCCTTCCAGTCATCCCCCAAAGTATACCTGCCACCATTCCTCAGCCATTTATCTCAAGCAGGTCATCTTGATGCTTTCCAAGACCAAAAACACAGCATTCAGTGGGACCAGACAACATCCCAGGTTGCCTTGTATACAACTTAAAACATGACCTAGCAGGCCTACTTGGATCCCTGTTTAACCACAGTCTGCAAACTGGCTATGTTCTGGTAGAATGGAGGACAGGAACAGTAATCCCTATCCACAAAGGGGGACCATCAGCTTACCTCAGAAATTATAGGCCCATACATTACCAGATGGGCAGCCAGCTTGTTCACTGACAGTGCACATTCTGCCAAAGTGGCTGACTTCGCCTCTAACAAAAGACCAGTCAGTAGTGAGGTACCACAGGGTTCTGTGCTGGGCCCCTTACTGTTTGAAATTTATTTTTCAGAAGTCCAGGCAAACTTTGACAGCCTGGGCTGACCAAGTTCACTGATGATTGCAAATTGGGAGCAATCACTGTGTCCCCCAATGATGTTAATATACTGCAGGTAAGGCTAACACAGAGAATGATTGGTGCATGTCGCTCGTCTGGTCAGGATAAAACAGATGAACATCTGTGGGTTCTGTTCAAGCAGCTTTATTACACACAAACACATTATAAATGAGGCTTTGTAACTTAAATAAACTTATAAAAAGACTGACTACTGCACTCATACATGTTAACACTTTGACTGTTCTCTCAAAATGGAACTGCTGCCTGCACATGCTCAGCATTTACATGCACATGCTACATCTGGAAATGCTTCTTAAAGATACATACACAATCTTTACATCCTCCCTCGTTGAGAAATAGTCCCTATATGAAATGACAGTATTCAATGATATGCAATTTACAGAAATGATCTTTTGACATGCAGTTATACAGAACTATGTAAATGTGGATGGCGCAGTGGTGCAGCTGTAGCAATTTTGCCTCATAGAAAGAGGTTCTCCAGTTTGATTCTTGGCTGGCATGCCTTCTGTGCTGAGTCTGCATGTCCTCCCTGCGTTCATGTGGGTTTCCTCCAGGTGCTCCAGTTTCTTCCCACGTTAACAGGACATGCATCTGGAGCATTTCTCCCCTGGCTGCTGAAAATTGGCTTTGTTCCATGTTGGATTTTCCCAGTTAACAAATGTTAAATTAATAAACTAATTATTTTGCATGCAGTCAGACAAAATTAGACACAGAAAACAATCATGTCCATGTTGCGGTGTATTTTATACTAGATCTAGAAATATGACCGGATTGTGTAACAAAAGTCAGAATTAGATCTAGCAATGGGGACCGTCTTCAAGGAATGTTCAGCTTTGGGGACAACTGGGACATCATCAGGAATGGGAATGGATACTGCAACATGTTCTTCGGTATGAACATTATCTGGGTTGCTCTGAGATCTAGACTCTGTGTCACAGGTACGATGCTGTGATATCATTTCTGATACAGGAAGAAGATGTCTGCAGTTTCTCCTGTAATCTATACCCTCAGATTCCACTAAGTAGGATCTCATCTTGGTACATATACCTCTCACTTGACCAGTTTGAGCAAAGCCTTCCACCATTTGCATCCTCACCATCTCTTCATCTTTTAGCAGACAAATAAACATGCTTGTTTTATCATAGCTGGACTTCTGAGAAGAATGCTTCTTAAAAAGTTGGGCTTTGATTGCTCTGTTGTTTTAGCATTAGGCACCAACAAACTAGAACTAATAGGCAAGGTTGTTCTGGTTTGCCTAGATAGTAACTGGATAAAACGATAGCCAAACCACAGTAAGTGAAAAGATTCAAATAAAGCCAAAATAAAACCTTTTTACGCGTTTCATTCACATTTAATACTCATGAACTTTCTGATGTTTCAGAACATTTGTTCTGTCAAAATGGCACTGCTGCCTGCATGTGCTCAATATTTATATGCATGTGCTACATCTGGAATTGCTTCTTAAAAGTAGATACACATGCTCTGATCTACAGTGCCAAAGCCACAGATTAAAGCTAAATGCAAAAAAAATAAATTATTATTCTCTTTGGGAAAGCTGCTAATTACATAATAGAAAGCACCCCTCTGAGAGTAGACCCAGTGATAGATGATCTGGATATTTAGATTCATATTAATCTAAACTTTGACCATCACATATCCATAGTAGTAAGGAAATCATTCTATGTGGCACATCTTATAAGTAAAGGCATCACATCTAGATGTAAGGATGGTATAATTCCATTATACTCGGCCCTCATCAGACCAGTAATTGAATACAATGCTCCTTTTGCTTTTACTTCACCAAACACCTGCAACAATTCTCACTAAGAAATTACAGGTTACACAAAACAAGTCTTACACAGAAAGACTGAAAGCCCTGTCATTGTATTCTTTCTCCTACAGGTTGCTATGGGGGTACCTGTGCCTTGCTTACAAGGCAGGCTCAGACCTGGCCCTGATGGAAATGCTACACATTCGTAAATCAAACTGCACAAGGGTTACTCGCTCCAGGGATCTTAACCTAGCCTCTGACATGAACAGGTCATGCTGGAGAGATAGGTACATCTCCCCAGAGACTGCTACTTCTCTGGAACATGCTTCCAGTACATGTGAAACAGAGCAAACCAAAATAAAGTATTGGATCCCATGGCACAATAAAGGCTGGATAAAAACAGCTGCTTGTTTTTATCCAGCCTTTATTGTGCCATCGGATCCAATGCCTTATTTTTTGTTTTGTGTGGTTTTGGGTGGATTTTTTTGTTTTCATGTGAAACAGAGCCCTTCCCTGACCATCTTCATTGCAACCTAGATCAAAGGATGGGTGTCTGCAAATTCACTCCTGGGGTGGCGCCCATGTCCCTCCTGGACAGAGGAAGTTGGTATTAACTACCATAGACCCTTACTTCTGCAAACTTCACTCACCTAACTACCAACAGTTGGGGCAACTCGGGATAAATATAGCTAGGCATGTAAAGGTTTTAGGGCTGTTAGCCTAGTAACCCTCTATGAACCCATAGAAAATAACACAGGTTTAATATAAAATACATACATAATGTTAAAAAAGGAATTAGAGTTATACAGGGGATAACATGAGACACGTGCATGCAAAATAAGTTATAAAACATGCTCTGAGGACCCTGAGTTGTACAGAGGAGAAAATGGTAGGGTAGTAGCAAAACTCATGAGATATAATAAAATAATGTGTATCAGTAGATAAGAGAAACCATCTAAAAATAAAAACACACAATGAATGACAGCCCTCTTTACTTTGAAGGGGATTACCTGCACTTCTTTCATGGTGTCTGCATATTCCGTAGGATATTTTCTGTCCACACAGTGCCTTTTTACAAAGTCAGTCTTCTTTTCTTTCTGATTTGCATTCTGCTCTAGCCTGTAGTTGACTGAAGCATTTGGCAATGGCCAGCCAGTGCACAGTGTTTACCTGGATCAAATAGCAATGACCTCCGACAATGTCTCACATTCTGGTAATATTTAAAAGCTTACCTGCATGAATATTAACTGTAGGTGACCCCTTGAATAAAAAATAATGGTTCACTGACAGAGCTTACACAGTGAGGATTACTGGCAAAATTTCCTGTAAAAGACTTGTCACTACTAGCATCCCACTGGGCTCAATATTGGGTCTATTCCTGTTTGACATAAACTAACATCAAGCGTCTATGCTAATGACTGCAAATCTGATGCTGTCGTTTTCATTCAAATTCATTCACTTATTGTGCAATCATGCCACAAAACTGGCAGAAGCTCAACATTAAAAATGTAGTATACTACTTTTGTGGAAACAAGAACACCCCGTCCACCTACCATACAAAAGATACCTCCTTAAAGTTGATACTGTAATTATGGACCTAGGCATATTCATGGATATGACCTATCATTTTACCACAATGTATCATCTATTGTTTGGTAGTCATTCTATCCGACCAAATATATATCCATCCCACTAGCAGTATGAAAAGAACACTCTGTAAAATCATTTAAAACTCAACTAAAGTCCTACGTACTCAGTTGCCAGCTATGCATATGTGATGTTTCTGAATAATCTACAAACCCTTACTGTCACCACTCTTTATGCAACTGCCCATAATACAGTTACTTCTTCCCAATTTCTAACTATCTAACTATCATCTACCCCTCACCACTACTATCTCACTCCCTTTAACCTGGACCTCCTTGGTACTCCTTCATAATTTGTAACCATCTTCATCCTATAATTACTTCACTGTCTCCTACTCAGTGTCTATTTCCAGCTGATTCCATTTGATAGTAACTAGACACTTATAAGATTGATATGAGCTAATGTTTTACTGTAGTCTTCATTTAACTGTCATGTTTTCATTAACTGTTACATCTTTACAATTCTATGTATGTTCATTTACTACTCATTGTATGTATATTTACTATTCTTTGCATGTACATTTATTATTTTTAACTGTCATATCAGTACTAGTCTATGTATATACATTTATTATATACATTTATTATGTAAATATCGTATAAATGCCTTCTACTCATTCTGTAAAATGGAGAATTTCTCCCTGGGGCTCTGCTGAAAATGGGACTTGTGCACAGTTGGACTTTCCTGGTAAACAAAAGCAATAAATAAATAAATTTGCATGGGTCTACAATTAATAGTCAAACTGCAAAAAAACTTGGAAGTCAAAATACCAAAAAAAAAATTGACTCCTGAATTACTGAGTGTACAAAATTGTTTTTGCAGTGTGGAAAGCCCCCTATTGCAGTACCTGGGGGGGGGGGGTGACCCTACATCCCCTGCTACTTATATATATACCAACTCTGTGATTACACAGCAGTGCAGGAAAGAGAAAATCCCTCTATCCTGCACTCCACTGTGATCGCACTTACTGGCAAAATAATAAAAAATGTGAAAAGCATCATCAGGTGACCACTTGATGATGTCAGTGCCACTAAAATAAACACTTAAAAAATACACAATCACAGTGCAGCTCAGTCCCATTTCATTCAACTGAAAAGCACATCTATGAACTGTTGTTGCTCCATAACTACTCGATATATATATATATATATATATATATATATATATATATATATATATATATATATGTGTGTGTGTGTATATATATATATATATATATATATATATATATATATATATATATATATAGTTTCCCTTCACAATCTCGAATTACTGAATGCTCGAAATTCAGTAACTTCAGACTGTAAAGTCGAACCAACAAAAATCCCGAAACCCACAAGCACGAAAACAAAAAACCCCGAACATACAGAACACATACACCACACAACACGCACAACATACAACCCACATCACATAAACTACAAGCCCTACACTACATGTATGCAGGGGGGCAAGCCCCCTGCACACCTCATGTGGGAGGCTGCACCCCCCACACCCCCCACTTATATATTCTAACTCCGAGATCGCACTAATACACAAAATAAAAAATACCACACAGACATTTTACACTGCCTCGCACACACACATACACACAAATACAGACACATCCAACACTCACACTCATACTCCCACCTCCAACCCTAACCCACACACACAACTTACAAAACACATACATACACTCACTTACCTTCACTTCTGTAAAACATCCCGACTCACACTCTTCCCATCCCGTAGCTGACATGCATAAGTGCGAATTTGAGTTATTTGAATTCGCGCTTATGCAGATTCGCGCTTATGGGTTTTCGACTTTACAGTCGAGTTACTGAATTTCGAGCATTCAGTAATTCGAGATTGTGAAGGGGAACCATATATATATATATATATATATATATATATATATAGATATTTGTGTATGTGTGTTTGCACGAGTGTTGTGATATACTGGCCTGCAGTAACCATTGTGGGTTTATAGAGTTGTGGTGTGTCTGGGTTGTGGGAAGGAGAGTAAAACACAAACCCTCAGTGGAGGAAGCCACATGCTTGAGGGTGCTCATCATAACAATAAATCCTCAAGAGAGAATGTACTTTTTCAATTAGACAGCCACTCATTATCCCCCTGTTTGTAATTGGGCTTAGTATAATCCATTGTAGGCTAATGAATTGGTACAGTATAAAATGCTGTCTGCTGGATACAAGAATAGTGTGTTTTACATGACAGTTTGTTTTTTATAGTCACTGTTTACTTGTTTGTTTCTAGTATCAGTACATTTTTTCAGCTTGTTTGACCTGTCTAAAAACTTACCTCTGGCTCACAGGTCAGACTGGACTTGAACTTATTTCTGCTTGGTTGAACATGCCTTGGCTTGCTGGAACCTAAAATTAAAAGATTTTCCTAACCATACCAAAAAAAAAACACATACATGTATACATGTGCACATGCAACTATCTTTCATCTGTCTCTAGAATCTGGTGGGGTGCTACTTGAAGCCTAGTTTTCTCGGTCCACTCAGCTGAAGTTTATCTAACCCCGTCCCCCATTTCTTATTGGTATTCATTAACTTAGTGGAAAATGAATACTGATCCATATGAGTTTTCTTCAGACACAGCTTGGGGACACTTTCTGGTTAGATGACATGACTAATCACTCATCCTGTTGAAGACACCATATGATGAACTGGGTCCTTTGATAAGATGGTGATTTGATGAAAAACATCAGTGAAGTATTCCTTAGCAAAGATAACCATAAAAAGAATAACGGGTCTCAGTAAGAAAGAATGCATTTTATAATAAACGTTTGTGATGTTCTTACAACTGTGTTATATCTCCTGAAATGAGTCCTCTGTCTTTCCTGTCTCTGTTTTTATGTAGAGCTTTTGTCTGTTTTGTTGACTAGTGCTCTGCTGCAAACTAATTGGATGCATGCCTCTAGTGTGCCTAATGGGATGAGCCTAGAGCCCGATAAACCTATTGCATAAATAAAAGACTTGATATGGAAATAGTTACATACATTACCATGTAGTCATAACCTGTGGTACCAGATAATGTAAATAAAGTAGGACAGGTAGGGCTGATAGTATTAAGTTGATGCTATCCTGTTTTGTTATGTTAATATAGTTTGATTACTTTTGTATGAATGTAAATTTGCCTATGTCACAAGTGATAATTCATTCCTACTTTATTACTAGGGGCATTGACTACTACTCTGATCTGAGATATATAACAATAAGTATCCTTTTCTGTGCATTTAAAGTGTTTTTTTAGATTGTATCTGCTTTATTTTCTGGGAAAAAAAGCAAAAAAATATACTTGTTTCCCACCTTTCTAAGCTAGTATAGTCCAGTTTTCAGCTTAGTTCTTAATTCAGGGCTGTGTTACAAATCTCTGTGTTTCCCATACCATACTTGGATAGAAGGAAGTTTCTCTGTTCACCTGTGAGAGAGGGGAGCTTTGAGCAATCTATCTGTCCTTGAGGAGTGGTTTCAGCCCAGAAACTAGTAGTTTATTGGCCATTTTGGGCTAATTTCCATCTCTTTAATTTCCCTGCTATAAAAAACACATTTGCCCGGTTTTGCACACCAGGCAGCACCGGTTAGCTAAGGTGAAACTATTCGTGGCTCCACAAAGTCTCCTCTTCAAATTTTCCCTTGGAACTAGACAAACTTTCAACTTAAGCACTCAAGCCATTCATTTCTCAGCCCAGCACTTGCTCAAAGCTCATAGCAAGCACATATAAACCCTAGCACTAGACACCCCTATACTGTACAGAAGGACAAAGCTCTCTATTCGACCTTACCAGCCAATCAGAAAAACAGTTCACTGTACCTATCCAGGCATGTCCAAAGGGCAGTTTCAGGTCTACTCTTCAGTCCAACTGGTGAATCTGGGCATTTTGAGGGAATGTTACAACTGCCTCATGTACACAGACAACCCTCTCCTCCTACCACCAAACACTAATACATGCGAGAGATGCAGTTATACAGCCAAACTGGAGGCTAAGCTCTCTCATCCCAAGACTGGATCAGACAGTCAATAGGAGAAGGGAAATACTTGCATCACACCTCCAGTCTCACATAGACCCATTAAACCAGCACCGGCAAAAAACACACATAAATACATGAAAACATACTCGGATGCTCTAAATAAAAGTCTGCAAAAGCAACAGACCAACAAAGCAGACATCCAAGCAACCTCTACCCCCCAACACAAACCATGAAACACATACTTCACAAAACCAGTGTGCCACGCAATCACAGCCCTTAAGGCAAAATAACATACCCAACACACTAGTAATAGGTGACTCTATAGTCAGGCACACTGACGTCCCACTCACTAGGCTGAATAAGGAGAAGGTTACTGTTAGCAGCCTGTCAGGTGCCAGGATCCGCCACATAACACAAGCACTGAGGTCACTCCAGAACAAGTACAAGTACGACTCTGTCATTGTCCATGTTGGTGTGAATGACCTGAGCCGTACCTCCCTGGACTACATGAAAAGAGACATGGAAGAACTGTCTGATCATGTAGCCCAGGCCGGTAGCATCCTGCCCTCACCAAGAATGATACCACAGTATAAAGAAAAAATGATCAATTGGCTAAGTTTCTGGTGTCATTCAAAGGGGATCCAGTGTCTGTCCGCTTGGGATGACATGCTCGACAAGCCAGAGACGGCTTGCACCTGTCATCCTTAGGCTTTTGAATATTGTCCAAGGCTCTTGCCACCCCCATTGTGCCTTTTGGCAAGGCTCAAAAGACAAACCCACCACCGTAAATACCACAAGTAACAAAAAACTGAGGGCAATGCTACTCAGTGCCAAAGTCTAAACCTCAAAATGCACGCACTCGAGGCACTCCTCAGTATGGAGAAAATCAATATATGTGCAGTAACAGAAACCTGGTTTAAGTCTCCAGAGAGCATCCCAGCATTACCAGGCTACAACTCATACCATACATTTCGGCCACAGAATCCGGACTGAAATACAAAAGGTGGGGGCGTATCCATATTCATCAAGGATACCGACACCTCCAGGTTAGTGGCACAGCATGATGCTTCAGAGATCCACGTGCAACTAACAATGGGCAAAACTGTAATTCAAATTGTATCTTGCTACAGATCACCCACCATGTCCCAGGAACACATTCCGTGTTTCTGGAAACACTGGGAAACATAAAGGTCCTACCAAACACCCTAATATTGGGTGATTTCAATTACCCAAACATTAACTGGGAGAACTACTCAAGTACTAATTCCCTTCCCCAACATTTCCTAGAATTTATAAACTCAAATGCCTTGGATCAACTGGTCAACACTCCCACCAGAGGTGACAACATATTGGACCTGGTCATCACCAACATGGGCGACCGGTGTTCCGCACTGTAAGTCAACCCCTCGCTGAATAGATCTGACCATAAACAAATCACTCTGGATATCCACATTCCACCCCTCCACCCCTGGCCAAGGAAACCACCATGAAAAACTTTTCAAAAGCAAACTTCACATTACTTACGACTGAGGTGGAAAGTTTCAAAGCCCCCATGCTAAAGAATAATGCTGTCCAAGCTGCAAAATCCTTTACTAATGCATTCTATGGGCTCCTACAAGAATTCATGGTTCATGCTATCCCATGCAAAACCAAGACTCACTCCTCTAAGAAAAGGAAACCAGTCTGGTGGACCCCTGCCATAAACAAGCTATACAACAAAAAGAGAAAACTAGCACAGAAAAAAGTAAAATCCCAAGAACGGAATACATCCCTGGTCAGTATAAGCAAGAAACTAAGATCCCTCATAAAACTATCCAAGGCAAGCTTCGAAAGGAAAATAGCCAAGGACTCCAAAGATAACCACAAGTCATTCTTTAGCTATGTCAAGAATCTAAATGTCAATGCTCAGATCTGCTCGGAGTTAGTGCAGAATGGCACAAAATACATTGAACCGACTGATATCAATAACATTCTGGCAGACAGGTTCAGGGCAAACCTCACCCCCCTCTCACCCCCAAAAGGGCCCATAATCATACCAGAAGAATGTAGAGCTGCTGAAATCAACAGACACTCAGGTTAAAACAGCCCTCTCCAAAGCCAAAAACACAGCATCAGTGGGACTGGACGGTGTCCCAGGCTGCATCCTACATGAGCTCAAAAACAAACTAACCCCTCACCTAAACACAATGTTCAAACTCAGCCTCTCCACATGCTACATACCCATAGAGTGGCGCACAGCAACGGTTATTGTGCTTCACAAAGGTGGAGCCACAACAGACCCCAGGAACTATAGCCCTATAAGCCTGACTAGCTTGGTCTGCAAGGCTGTGGAGTGCATCATCAGATAACTCATTCACAGAGACATCGGGAACCTCCAAACACTGGTCCCTACCCAGTTCGGCTTTGTTAAGGGCAGGTCATGCCTCCTAAACCTGGTGGACTTCTTTGAGAAAGTTACCAAGGCTATAAATGAGGGAAAGATGGTACACACAGCCTACTTAGACCTCGCAAAGTCCTTCAACACCATTCCCCATTCTGATATTATAGACACCAGCCTTAACATAAACCCAAATAAGCTTAAAAACAGCAATTAAGTCACATGACTAAAATTCCATCCCTCAATTAATCCTTAAAACAATACATACATCTAATATAAAGTTATACACATATAAACACCTACACACATAAACACCTTGCCTGTTTTTGAAATCTAGCATCAAAATTCCTACTTAAAAATACCCTGATATGTACAAGCCCTTAAGAAAACACAAATTCAGCTTTTAATTTTAAAATACTATTTATAGTAATGGATTCATGTAAACCAGAGGGAATAGTGGCATTACTCCTTAGCTGCCAAATCAGTTCTTTATATTCAAGTAAAATTTCATATGGCCTTCCCATCTGGTCAAAACTAACTTTTTCTATACAAGAATCAGGGGCAGATCGTGGTATAGAGGACTGCAGGACTGCAGCCCTCCCACCTAAAAAACAAATAAAATTTAAACAGAGAAACACAAAAACAGTAAATTCCCAGAAGTGTGCGCATACGCTCTCAGACTGCTTTCTCAGCAGTCTAGATACGGGGAAAGGCATCTCGGCCCCAAGATGCCCAGTAGTCTGTGCAGTGGTGACATCATGAAATGGAGGCACTCCGGACTGCAGCAGCAGCAGGCTGGACCAATCACAGATTTGGATTCGGGATGGACCAGTCGCGCAAGGAGCTGTTTGGAAATCTCATCGGCGGCAAGGGAGCAGTTATTTGGGGCTGTTTGGAAATCTCTTCAGTGGCAAGGGAGCAGTTATTTGGTTCAGCAGAGTGGAAGCAGTTGCAGACAAAGGAACTGTTTGCATCGGCGGAGTGGAAGCAGTTATTAAGCTCAGCGGCAAGATAAGCAGGCAAAGGGACTGTGTGTGTGTGTGTGTGTGTGTGTGTGTGTGTGTGTGTGTGTGTGTGTGTGTGTGTGTGTGTGTGTGTGTGTGTAATGCCCCAGTTGCTGTATACTGGTGCTACACTGTATCATATGTTTTTTTAATCCTTTTTTACCATGTAATGATATATTTCTATTTGTATACGTTTTTGTTTTGTTTTTTTGTTTTTGTTTGTATTTGTGTGGAGCTTTTCTCCCTGGGCCTCTACTGAAAATGGATATATATCCAGCTAGACTAGCCCGGTCATCAAATGTAAAATAAATAAAATAAAATAAATGGTGGCTAGAGCAAACTCATGGTGGTGTGGTAGGGAATACTTCAGGCTTGAACCCTGTACCTTGTATGCAGGTGTTAAGGGCCTGAATTCCCTACCCACCACCATTTGTAAAGAATTCGCACATTTTTGCCTCATATTTGATCTGTTCTGTTCCTCATAATATCTGTGATTTCTAAATGTTTCAATGCTTGATATTTGATGGTGCAGTGGTAGCATTGTTGCCTCACAGCTATAGGTTTTTCTGGTTTGATTCTTGGCTGGGGTGCCTTCTGTGTGGAGTCTGCATCTTCTCCCTATGTTTGTGTGGATTTGCTCTGGTGTCCTGCCATTTTACTAAGACATGTGCCTGCAGTATTTCTCCCTGGGCTTCTGCTGAAATTTGTTTTTGTTCCATCAGAAGTAAAATTGACAGGCATTTGAATTTCAGACTTCATATTCTTCAGAAAATACATAGTAACACAACCCTGTATTCTAGCAATTTTCTAAGTTTATAAGATGAATATTTGAAACTTGTCCCTATTTTTGGGGCTGTATTCCCCCATTATTGGCTTTGTCCAGGTTTTTTGTGCTAAGGTTGACAGCTATGGCAAAAATTGAATTCACTGAATATGTTTGAGGGCTGTATTCCCTCATTATTGGGTTTGTCCAGGTGTTTTGTGCTAAGAGGTTGACAGCTATGGTGAGAACTGAATTCACTAAATGATAGCCATTTAAGTTTCAGTCTTCCTCTTTTTCACAAAGCAGCTGATTTGTCGTAGTGGTATGTTGCTCTGACTGTTTTGCACAGGGACCTTGACAGTAAAATGTATGGTGGTAACACAGCATTTTTCTTTCACAAAGCAGCTGATTTGGCATAGTGGTATGTTGCTCTGACTGTTTTGCACAGGGACCTTGGCAGTAAAATGTATGGTGGTAACACAGCATTTTATTCTAGCAACTTTCCAAGATAATACAAGCAATATTTAATGTGTACCTGTTTTTTGGGCTTTTGCCCCCCCCCCCAATAAATGTAGGCTTTTTCCAGATTTCTTGTGCTGTGAAGTTGAGATGCAGTTGAGTATTCAGTAGATTTCACATAGAGCTGGCAGCTGCAGGGGAAGAGAAGTTTAGTGCTGCTCATGCTACGTCTGCTTGCATTGTTAATAGCACAACAGGTTGTGTACTTGCTTTTGATGCAGAAGGCTATGGGTTCTACTCCCACAAGGGGTGGATGCTGCCTTACTGAGAATGTCCTCCTTGGCGAAGATACTAACTATGAGCCTGTTATCAGTTTGCCATCCATTTCCTATTGCAATATTACTAGCTTATCATTTTTTTAATGTAATATAGGCAATTTATTCCTCAGGGGCAACAGACACTTTATTTTTCAATGAAACCATGAAATATAAAGGTGTTTGCTAGCAGCAACCTCTTCATTAGTTACAGATTTTTTTAATGTGGAATTATTTAGATGACTTTTACTTCTTCAGAGATTGTGCATATTTACTGATAATGGTGGACTGTAGAATTGTGCATATTTACTGATAATGGTGGACTGTAGAATTGTGCATTTTTACTGATAATGGTGGACTGTAGAAGTTTGAGTAGACTTTTATGATGGAAATGTTCTGAACTGGGCAGTTTTGTCATTATGGGTGCATGCATTTTGTTTCATTGTTTACTGGAAAAATGTTCTGAATTGGGCAGTTTTGTCATTATTAGTGCATGCGTTTTGTTTCATTGTTCACTGGAAAAATGTTCAAAACAAATTTAAAACACCCTCTAACAACTGTACTGTATTGTACAAGGAATATAATTTAGTACAATCAGGAAGGTGTATCAAAGAGCACATGTATGTTTCATATGCAAGGGGCCTATGATTTGAAAATAGCCCAAAAGTAATCTTTATCTGCCACTGGCAAAATGTATTTTCTTTGAATGTGGGTTTCAATGCTGTTTCAATGAATGTGAGTTTCAAGGGCAGAGAAGCTTTAATGCTAAGTCTGTTTTCATTGTGAGACTGCATTGCTTTGTTTAGCAGATGTCTTAGTGTTTGTGCTGTAAAATGCAAAATAAAGCTTTCAAATGAAGTCCAAGTCATCATAGACGTAAAGCAGTATGCACATTAGTGTTTATGGTAAATGGAGTGAAATAGCCAAGTAATGGATCATTGGAATGGCTGCAGGGGGGAGGCTCCATTCGACCATGATTTTGTGAGGGGGAAGGGCGGCAAACCTAAAGACAGCCCCAGCTGAACTATACCTCCCAACTGTCCAGATTTTCAAAGAATGAATAGATTTTTGCTTCTTATTTTTGGTTTGTTCCTCATAAAATTTGTGGTTTTCTGACAAATCGTTTAGGAATTAAGTCACTAAATATTTATACACTGAGTTTCAGACTTCATAACCTTCAGAAAAATGCATGCTAAAGTAAGACCTGGTGTTCTATCAACTGCCTCAGTTTATACAAGAGCAATTTTTAGTACTGTTTATATGTTCCTCCAATATATTTGGCCTTGTCCAGATTTATTGCATTAACAGGTTGAGAGGTACATGCAAATAAATTGCTTTATAGAATTAGGCATAGCCAAACCTCTCAACTGTCCCCGATTTTGGCTCAAAATGTTGCTCTTTCCCCTAATAATCTTTCTGCAAAATAGCAATTTTTGGAAGAAAACATGGAGGGTTTACAATTAAGAAATAACTGTAATAATCAGAGTTATATATTACTATTATTTCAGAAATGCATGTAGATTCTTTTATTTTGTCAGCTGCTCAAGTTAGCAGTACTAATATTAAAGTGTCCCTTCTTTGACAGGTTCCCAGCTGTATTGTGTGGCTATTTTATATTTTTGCATCACATTTTTGGTCCATTTTTCATAAAATTGTGTTTTGTTTTTTTTTGGCAAATTAGTGACAAATCATTAAAGACTGAAGTTAGAAAATAATGACAGACATTTGAGTTTCAGATTTCATAACCTTCAGAAAATTCATACTAATTGAAGACCTATTCTATTATCTTTCTAAGTTTATAAGAGCAATATTTAAAAATTGTCCTTATTTTTGGGCCTTTGTACCACTTCTATGTATGGCTTTGTCCAGATTTCTTGCTCTGAGGTTGAGAGGTATGACAAATGTGTCAGGGCCATCACAGTCAGCCAGAGACATTTCAAATTGTGACATACTTGTTGCACCCCACTCCCCCATGTAGTGACTCTGGATGTGTCCAAGCAAGGCAAGGAGCAGTTATTCAGTGTAAATGTGCAGGGTATCCCCCCCCCATCCAAGGTAGACACAAGTACTACAGTGGCTTTTCATCTGTCCTTGATTTTGCAGAATGGTCTGGTTTCTGTCATGTTTTTGTACTGTTGATTTATACTTATTACTCAAAGTGCCTGTTGCTCTGTGTTTAAGTAGCAATGCTTTAATGACCATCAGGTAAGCTTGTCTGAAATTGTAAGATGCAAGTAAGCTTTAATAAGCATACTGTTAAAGAACTACCAACATTGTAAGCCTTTCTGTTGTTGCCATGTAGAGAATACTTAACTAGATAATGTATAAGCCTTGGGTATTGAAATGCATATGACAGTATTTGTAATAAAGGACAGGATTACATTATTTTAAGAAGCTCATTACACTTGTTGGAGACTTCCAGTCATCTCTACAGGCTTTACCCGTAAACTAAACAAAATGCCAATCATGTGGTCCATAACCTGTACAGTAATCCTTTAAGCAATGTATGTTGAGCTTGTTTTTTGTTTGCTTTTCATTTTTTATTTTGATCATGTTTTCCCCATGAAACAAGTAGATAGTTATCAGGCAGCAGGTCTTTTTTTGGATAAGAAACATTTTTACAAGTGGGGGCATCACAGAGATTTCTCCTTTCAGCGTATTACTTGGTACTTTAATAAAACTGAATATAAATTATAATTAGAACTGCAGTGCAAGAAGTGGTTTGAGTTGAGTGCTGCTTGTTTTTCTTATACTTGATTTTGACTGGCATTCCCGTAATATATTTAAAAAGTAATTTATTTTTCATGCCTCACAACCTTTTTGTTTCCATCTAGATATTAAGTAAGCTGTCATGCAGCCAATGCATTGAAATATTTTTATTCTTCTACACTTCATTTTGTCTTGACTGGACTCTCATAATGATGGTTTGGCACCCAGGGCAGCGTATTTAGCTTTTGTGGTTTTGAGCATAGCTCCTCCCCTTTCTAGTTGGCCGCACCCCTTCCTATTGACCCCACCCATTCAGCTGCCTCCTGCAGCCCCCCTTTGATTTGAAGTCATCAGCCGCCACTGACAAGAATACGTAAAAGAATGCGTGGGAAAACTGATAATATGTTTGGCTAATGCATTTTTGTCATCCAGCTTGTGAATATCATATTGATGTTGATAAATCCTTGTTTTAAACTCATTCTTGGTTTTACCTATATAAAATGGGGTACATTATTGACACAAAGCTATATGCACCACATTAATACTGTGACAGTTAAGTCTGTGTCTAAAATACATGTTCCCCCACCTAGGTATAGACACTTCCTCACCTCCCTTGATAAATCTACACTGGTTACAGTGGCCACACTTAGTCATGCGCCCACCCTGTAAACCCTTCCTACATCTCTCAAGCATGGATTTAAAGCACAAATCCTTTTTGTAAACCACATTTGGTTTGTGCCCAATTTTTTCAAGGCACTCTCCATCAGCTCTAAAAATAGTCCAGTTGTGGTTAATAATGTTCCTTATGTCATCAAAATGTATGTTATAAGGTAAAATCAATGCATGATGAAAATTGATACTTTCATGTCTGTTGCCCCCCCCCCCCCATGCCATTAGACAGTCCCCTCCTGGATTTGTTTCTAGCAGGGGGACATACGTTTCTTCCTGTCTTTTCCTGGTAACCTCGTTAGTAATACTATTGAGGACCCATAGGGGTTAACCCCTATTCGGCAACATTTCTTTCAAAACTGAACATTGTTCCACAAAGACTACATCCTCACTAACCATATGGGCTAGCCTTACCATTTGCCCCTTCACTAATGATTTCTTTTGATGAACTGGATGAAAATTTTTGTAGTGCAGTAGGGCATTCGAGTAGGTGGGTTTCCTATAGAGATTAGATTCGAATATGTTTGGCTAATGCATTTTTGTCATCTATATATATATATATATATATATATATATATATATATGTATATATAAATATATGTAACATACATTCTGATGGCATAAGGAACATTATTAATCACAATTTGGACTATTTTTAGAGCTGATGGAGAGTACCTTGAAAAGATTGGGCACAAACTAAATGTGGTTTACAGAAAGGATTTGTACTTTAAATCCATGCTTGAGAGATGTAGGAAGGGTTTACAGGGTGGGCACATGAGTAAGTGTGGCCACTATAACCAGTGTAGATTTATCAAGGAAGGTGAGGAAGTGTCTATACCTAGGTGGGGGAACATGTATTTTAAACATAGACTGAACTGTCATAGTACTAATGTGGTGTATATAGCTTTGTACCAACAATGTACCTCATTGTATATAGGTAAAACCAAGAACAAATTTAAAATAAGGATTTACCAACACCAATATGATATTCACAAGCTGGATGACAAAAATGCATTAGCCAAACATATCAGGTTTCCCACGCATTTTTTTAAGTATTCTTGTATAGAAAAAGTTAGTTTTGACCAGAGGGGAGGGCCACATGAAATTTTACTTGAATATAAAGAACTGATTTGGTAGCTAAGGAGTAATGCCACTGTACCCCCTGGTTTAAATGAATCCATTACTTAAATAGTATTTAAAATGAAAAGCTGAATTTGTGTTTTCTTAAGGGCTTGTACATATGGGGGTATTTGTAAGTAGGAATTTTGATGTTAGATTTCAAAAACAGGCAAGGTGTTTATATATGTAGATGTTTATATGTGTATAACGTTATGTTAGCTGTATGTATTGTTTTAAGGATTAATTGAGGGGTGGAATTTTTAGTCATGACTTATTGCTGCATTTAAGCTTAATTGTGATTTTAAACTGTGTTCTGAAGAAGTTTTACATTGTTCTTATGAAAGCACTCAACATTTGGAATAAACTGGTGCTTGGTGACTTTTTTACTTCTTTTTTTTGTAGTTCCATTTTCTAGCAATTGCTTTTTTGGCAGCCAACAGACTTACACTTATCAAGACCTTACTATGTCTAGGCAATTCTGATTCTGTATCACAGCTCAAAAAATAATTTCCTTAATTACCCAGTTTGCTCACCCAATATCTCTGATAGAACAGTCTGCAGGGCATCTTTAAAGTCTGCCAGAAAATATGATGTCTTTCTCTTCCTATGTTGCAGTATTCATAACCTTTGGGGATCCCCGCCTGGGCGACCTGAATGTCTGACCACTATACAAAAGACTTCTGCTACTGCATGGTACATGCAATGTTGCATGTAGCAAAGCAGCCTATATAAGCCATATAGGTGACATTGGCAGGTACCATTCCTCAGAACTTCTCTGCCACCAGTCCGAATGCCAGCTTCTACCATTGGTCAGATCTCTGAGTGTTTGCTGTTTTCACGTAAGTGTCCTGTTGGGGAAAATCTTTGTTCTTTTTTCTGCTGCATATTTTTGAGGTTAATGTCATCTTGGAAAGGCAAGTGCCTTTATGGATGTCAGATTCCACACAAAGACAGCCACTATAAGTGCTTGTTTTGCCTAGGGTCTAAGCATGATTTGCCAGGCATTCATTCCCAAGACACTTTGTAGTCGTTTGCTGGCTCTTAAGATTTACCTCAAGAATCAACAGCTGAAAAGGCTTGCTTTTGACATGGAGGGTACCGCAGGTTTGTCTGGTAAGCAACTGAAGAAGAAGACCAAAAAGTTCAAGCCTGAATCTTCGACTGCGCCTCTGGATTCGGACATTCCTCTTGAGACCAGTGAAGGCCCAAAGGCCCATTCGAGCCAACCAACCTTTAGCGGGTACCATTTTGGAAGCTGTTAGGGAGGGTTCCAGTAACACATCCGCAGTGGCATTACAGAAGTCTGTTCAGGGCAGTAACAGGGAACTGTGGTCCACTTATTCAGAAGTCCCTAGTGCTGCCCCCTACACCTCCTCCATCTCAAGCTATCCCTTTGCCCAACCCAGTGTCTAGGCATACATTGACTATCTCTTCTCAGCCTGGGGGGGTGGTCTTCCTGTTAAGAAGAAATTAAAACAAAAACTTGTTTCCTCTTTCCAGGATCCTGATCCAGATTGGCAAGCCTTCTCACAGGAATCCTAAGTTCCTTTCTGGCTTTAAATCCATTCTCTGCTCAACCTTCCATTTATGTTCCTTCCTCCACTCCCAGGAGATCAGTTGAGGAACAGGAGCCTCCTGTTGAAGAAGAACTTATTCATCAGATGAATCTTTGATCTACACATTTCATATAGAGTCTCCCCTAGGCTATGCTTCCCAAGAATTAGATTCTAACAGTGGGGATTCTCATGAGAAAGATTTGTCATTTGGAGAAGCTATTTCTAGAGTGAGAGATTTCTTCAAATGGGAAAGTAGTCAAGTATCAGAAGTTAAAACGAGATATTATGACCTGTTGCAGATCGACTCTCCATCTCCCACGGCCATCCCTTCTGTCTTCCCTGTTTTTCTGGATGTCTTTCTCTCTATGTCAAAGAGCTCAGATTCTCAACCCCTAACCACAAAATGGCCTGACAGATTCTGTGAAGTCCCTGAAGACAGCAAGTTTTTAAGTGTCCTCCAGCAAATCCTCCAGTTATTTTTCTTTCTGCAGACAAACCTTTTATACTTCTTTCCTCTAATAATCTGCTACCTTCTAACAAGAATAGCAAAATGATGAAGAGGATAGGGGGAAAAATGTATACTTCCTCTACCCTGGCTTTCAGAGCCATCAACTACCAGACACACATGCCAAAATATGTTCTGGAATTTCTCTCCCAAACTTTTCTCAGTCCTTCCTAGGATCAGATTTTCCTAGCATGCAAACTAAGGACAGATCGAATGATGGCATTCATCACTTCTCAAAAAGTAGAAACTCTGCTCAGCTACTTCCACCATCTACTCTCCTTAACCTCCATCTCTGCCAGGGAATATTTGCATATAATTGGGTTCATGGCATCACTCATTCCCATGCTACCCCTAGCTAGACTTTACATGCGGAAAATCCAGTGGTTGCTAAAAACTCTTTGGAGCCAGCATGCCCATCCTCTGGAATTTGTACTCCCTCTTCTCCCATACATGAAGAGAAAAGTAGAATTGTAGGTTCAACAGATTCTACTGAGCCCAGGCCTTCCCTTTCAACAGCCAACTTCAGTTGGGAACTCTACACAGATGCCTCAGACTTGAGGTGGGGAGCGACTCTGGGTCACTTAAAAGTCGAGGACCTTTGGTCTCCCTCAATCAAGAAACAACATATCAATGTGAAGGAAATGAGGGCTTTGATTCTGGCACTCCAAGCCTTTCATACTTCCTTATTTCTAGGATCCCTGAAGTTATTCACAGACAACTCTACAGTTCTGTGGTATGTGAATAAACAGGGGGGCACCAAGTCATCCCTACTTTACATGCTGGCCTTTCAAGCCTGGGATATTGTCTCTTAAGTGAGGGTTTCTTTGCAAGCAGTTTATATTCCTTTGGTTCAAAATGTGCTGGCAGACACTCTCAGCATGTCCATAACACAAGCCCACAAATGGATGCTTCACAGGGATGTGTTCCTGGACATTATTCACCAGTGGGGTACTTCTTATATAGACCTGTTTGCCTTCCCCATAAACAGACAACTTCCAAAGTTTTGTGGCAGAGTCCCAGACTCCCTGGTATGGAAGGTGGACAACGTAGCCTTCTTATGGAAGTGGATGTCTCTTTATGCATCTCCCCCTTCCCTCTCATTCAGAAGGTCCTACTGAAAATACAGCAGGACAAGCCAAAACATTTTGCTGATGACTCCCTTTTGACCAAAACAGCCCTTGTTCTCTCTTCTTCTTCATTTAGCCAAGGGCAATCATTACAAATGTCTCCACAGGGTGGATCTTCTTGCACAAGACAATGGCTTGCTTATCCATCCACATCTCACCTCCCTGAATCTAACTCTGTGGGTGATAGGCTTTTTATCCTTTTCTGACACCTTTTTATTTCTGAGGATGTGCTTCTAGTCCAGGAGGCCAGGAAACCCTACACTGCAATTTCATTCATTTACGTCTCTCATGGGAAGACACTGTCTACCACTGTAAAGGCTGCTTCCACTAGAGCAGTAGCCTCTTCAGGGGCTTTCTTCAAAGGTCTAGATACTGCATCTATTCTGGAAGCAGCCACATGGTCCTCTGTCCATACCTTCATCAAACATTACAAACTGGATACTATTTCCTAGGTTTGCTAGGGTAATCCTGCATGGGTTCCTAGAAACTTCCTCTGCTTCATACTCCCTTTCACTTCCTTGAACTTTGGTACTCTCCCAGAGGTTATGAATACTGCAGCATAGGAATAGAAGGACATAGAATAGTTGTGTAAAATCTTACCATAGCTATAGATTCCCTTCTCTTCTATGTTGCAGTATTCTATTCCTCCCTCCTACCCCCTTGGTCCTTACTGCTGATTTGATGATGCTGTATACCTCATATCCTTGGACTGTGTTCTGACGAGGACATGCAGTTCTGAGGAATGGTATATGCTGACATCACCTTTATGGCCTATGTAGGCTGCTTTGCTATGTGCAAAATCACACATACCATGCAGTAGCAAAAGTCTTTTATATACTGGCAGGACGTTCAGGTAGCCTAGGCGGGGAATCCCCAAAGGTTATGAATACTGCAGCATGGAAGATAAGGGCATCTGTGGTTATGTTAAGATTTTACACAACTGTTCTTTCCCAGTTACCGCATTCTTCCCCATTATACATCCAACATTTGCTGTCTACCTGAGGAAAAATTCTTTGGAGTCTACTTGGGGTGTAAAAATATCTATGTAAACACTTCTAAACAAAGATTCTAAATCTTCTTGACTTTGTTGCATATTTGGGAGCCATACATATATCCCCCCATTGTTTCTTTGTGAATTGCTTATCCAATCTCTCTTACCAATCCTTTCTAACCTCCTCTAATTGATTCTTACAGTTATCATGCAATGTTTTATATGCTGTACTAATTATTCCCTTTTTAACTGCAGCTTCTGTTCTAGATTCTACTAAAAACTCTACCAGTTCTAGTCTTTCACTTAGGACCCCCCTGTTTCTTTCTATTTGCCTATACTCTGATATCAGTCCTTGATAGGGAAGCCAATCTCTGTCTTGTAGTCCAAATAAATTCTTAGCATCTTCCCATTCTATTACCTTTCTCTCTCTTATTGTTTGCTCCCAATACCTTTGTTCTTTTACCAGTTTTCTCCAGTAAATTCCAGCCCCTTCTTGCCTGTTGTCTGTATCCCTAATTGCAGTCATCCCTATCAGCAGAATCTGCTTTCTTCATTCCCATGTTGGCTTAGTTCTTAGAATACTTTCTGCTACTTTGATATAATATTCTGAATGATTATTTTTATTCTCCTTAAGGATCTGCATCCAGAATTCCAGTCTGTCCTTGTTTCTTGAGCTTCCCCCATTTTATCATCATCCTTTTCCACTTTGAATTACAGGTTTCTGCTTTTGCTATGTATAGGAGCCTAAACTGTGTAGGTCTGAAATACCCCTTCAAATCGGGTAATCCCAAGCTGCCTTGCTCAATTGAAAGAATCATCTTATCCCACTTGACTTTTGACATCTTCCTCTCCCAGATAAAATCATTCAGCTCTTTATTAATTGCTGTCCACAATTTCTTGTCTGTTTGAAAACATATGCCTGACCTGTGTATAAAACTAAAGGGACTAAAAACATTTTAACTGCTTGTATCTTGCTATCCATATCTATATAACAGAGCTTCCAGTTTTTCAGTTTTTGTATTATCTTTTGTTTAGTCTCTTCCCACATATCCTTAGCTGTGACACCAGAGTCCTTATTAATCTATACTCCTAAGTACTTTATTTTATCATGTTCCCATAAATATGGATATTGCTGAACCAGTTCATATGTGCGTACATAATTTACAGCAATTGCCTTTGTTTTAGCTTTATTAATTTTGAATCCCCCCAAAAATTTGAATATAACTCAAAATGTTCCACAACACTGAAATGTCCTTTTCTGGTTTTATCATGTATAAAATAATATCATATGCAAATAGAGATAGCTTTTCTTGACTAGCATACCGGTTATATCCTTGAATTCCTGAGTCTATTTTCTTTGCCAGTGGTTCTAAATATAGTGCAAACAACAAAGGGGAAAGAGGACACCTCTGCCTGGTTCCTCTGCTCAAACAGAAATTATCAGAGAGGAACCCTCCCACTTTAATTTTCACTTACAAACTCTCATATGTCCTCCTAATCAGCCTTATCATTTTATCAGGAAATGCAAATGCTTCTATTGCCATGCTCATTAAACTCCCAGCTTACTCTGTCAAATGCTTTCTTTACATTAAGACCCACCAGTAACAGTGATAGTTTCTTACATTCAGCTACCCTCTGGATCATCATTGTTCTATTAATATTGTCAAATATTTGGCTCCCATCTACAAAACCACATTGATCCATATCTATTAATTTTGACATCACCTTTGCCATTCTTTTAGCCATTATAGACATAAACACTTTATAATCATGGTTTAGAATTGAAATGGGCTTGTATGAAGCAGGATCTGATGAGTCCTTACCCTCTTTAGGTATTACAACCACCACCACATTCTTCCAGGATGTTGGTGCTTTTCCTCCTCTTAAAATACTGTTAAAGAAAACTGTCCAGGTCTTTACCTTTTTTTTCTCCTAGCTTCCAAACTTCCACAGGAGTACCATCTATTCCTGGGGACTTTCTTGTTGATTCATTATACATCACCATTTTTATCTCATCTCTTCCTTTCTTAACTATTAGTAATTGAGCCGCATCTACCTTTAACCTTGGCATGTTTAATCCTTCCATAAACATTTTCAGTTATACCTTTTCTTGATCTCCATATTTCTCTGCCTCATACAGACTTTCATAAAATTTCAGAAATATGTGTAATACCTGTTTAGGATCCCTTGTCTTCCTTATTATAGTCTCCCTAGGCTTGGCAACAACCCTTTCTACTTTCTGTTGCCTGAGTTGTTGTGCTAAAAGTGTTTGTGCTTTGGCATTGTTATCATGCACTGTGCAGATATTAGTGTTGAGAACAAAAAATTGATCTGATGTAATTTTTATTCATTCCTCATTGAATGGGTTTGGATCCAGTCCTTGTATCTGACGTGGCTACTTCTAAAGATTCTAGGATCCGAATCTTGACCTCCTTCCTTACCATATGCCCCTGACCATTGCAAATCCTCAGATCTCGTGTGCTGCTCTTCAAGATGGATCTGGATTGCAGTAGCTCAAACTCCTCTGGGTTTTTGTGAATGAAAGTTATAACATCCTGATAAATTTTTCTACAGCTATTCTCTTTCTTTTAGTTAGCTTAACCCCATTACCTTCTTAAACTCTTCTACAGAGTTTTCGATATTTTTATACTACCATTGTTGGTGGTCTGTTCCCTCCATTTTCTCTATACCTTTAGGTATTTTCCTTGTACTACCATCACTGGTAGTTATTTCCTTTTTTTTCCTTCTCCTTTCTATTATTAAAAAATAATTTCCTCCTTTAATCTTGCTTGTGTTTGTTCTAGTATGGCTGATAAGCTGTCTGGATAAAAAAATACACTTCCTGTGGGCATAAGATCCCCAACTCTGATGCCCACAGGGACTGTGTTTATTGTTTGGGCCCAGCACATTTGGACACCTCTTGTTCCAAATGTGTGGTTAGTAAAGCAAGAGCAATTAGCGACAGGAGGAATAAAGCTAATTTTGAAAGACCTCTTTCCTGCTTCAGCTTCATCTTCAGGGGCTCAAACCCACTCCCAGAAATTGAAGGAGCCCAGGGAGCACCATAAAATCTTACCTGCCCAGTCTCCTCAGTCTACACCTGCTGTAAAACCTAAACTCTCGGCTCAAAACCTTTAGATTTGATATCATCTACGGTTCCATCTCCTTGGTCCTGTGCTCCCAGGTTTTCTCCAGAGTCAGTATCTCCAAGACTGAGGACTCAATTTTTGCAAGAGACACCTAAGAAGTCTTCAAGGCTGCCTTCCATATCTTCTTCCATTAGGTCTTCCTGTAGTCTGTCCAAAGTGGAGGTGGATAGACTGATGAGGAAATTCCTCAGGACACAGATCCAGATGGGGATTTTGCCAGCTCTGTCTTCCATCATATCCATGAGCCACCAACCTTCTTTTCATCCTGTAATTGCTCCTTCTCCAATGAGACCAGCTGTTTCAGAGTCCTTGGATCTGAGAACCCCGAGAGTCAAACAGTTGGATCCAATGGTTATTTCATCTTCAACTCTGGTTACTTCCCTGACTGGATCGCCTCCGTCACTATTAGAACATGACGGCTCTTGGAGCCGAAGCATCAATGTCAGATCCGAGGGAAAGACTTTGAAGTCTTTGCAGTGGTCGCTTCCTCTTGGAGCTGTGTTACTGGAAAGCTCAGCTCCTACTCTCGACTCTGAGTGGAGGGGGTTGGGCAAGCATATGGTTTGTCTGCTGCAAGAGCCACATCTCTGGTGGGATTGTCCTTGGCTTCTCCAGCCCCCAATCTGCTTTTGAGGTGGTGGAGAGGGCTTTCTCTCAACCCAGGGTAGTATCAACTCTCCCTTCTTCAGATCCATATCTATTCCCTCTCTGGATCCTGTTTGAGTCCACACATCACACACTTCAAGGACAACCAGCCCAGATGAGTTTCCAGCAGTTCCCACCAGGGAACTCCCTGTCACTTCTGATACGTCCCAAGAATATCCCACTAAGGAGGTCCCTCAGAAGAGGACATGCAAGAGATGACACTTGGATTCCCCACAGAAATCCCTAACAGAAAACATCGACTTTGATGAGGGGAAAGGGTCCCTTAGATCTCCACCTGAAGACATCATAGAGATCATTCACCAAAAGAGGTAGTTGGTCTTCCCAACCCCCTTCCCAGGAAGAATTGGTGTTGATGGAAGCTGTCAGGTCTGGTCCGTCAACTTCTTGGGTTATCCCCCCCCAGTGGATGAGCTTTTAGACCTTGTCTCCCACAGAGCATGGAAGGAACTGGACTCCGTGGAACCTATCCCCAAATACCCAGATTTTTTGTACTAAGAGGATGAGAGGTATGAGGATAAGGGCAGACCCTCAGAAATGGAAACTACAACAGGGGGTCTTCCAAGAGTTGATCCGTCTATGGGGAGCTCCTCAATTAGACCTCTATGCCTCCTCTCTGAACAATCATCTGGCAAAATTCTGCTCCAGGATTCCTTGCAAGAAGGCCTGGAAGGCAAATACCTTTTCCTTTCCTTGGACATGGATTTTTGTGTATACTTTTCCACCCTTTCCACTGATATCCAGGGTACTTCTGAAGATTCAAAGGAATCCCTCATGATCACTGTGCTGTGGTGACTCCCTTCTGGCTGAAGCAGCAGTAGTTATCTCTGTTTTTGGATATGGCCGGATGCAGTTGATACAAGCTTCCTCACAGAATGGATCTACTCACAAAAGAATAGGAGTGTTTGATACATCCTGACACCAGTCAACTTCAACTGACTGTCTGGATGATAGGGTCATAATTCTCTTTAGGGATCTATTTAATGAGTATGTTTACCAGCTACTAATAGAGACAAGAAAGCCAGCTACTAGAAAGTCATATATTAGCAAGTGGAAAAAGCTTCTAAATGATGCCAGCAGCAATACCAGCACCCATTCAGGGCTAGTGTTTCTCTGGTTTTACAGTGTTTTTGAGAGTTAATATCCTATGGCCTTTTTTACTCCTCCATCCCGCTTAATTTTTTCGCCATGTTGGCCTGCCCATGGATTCTCTTCTTTCTCTGCATTTTCATTTCAAAACATTTTTGAAAGGGATTTTGCATAAGAAGCCTCCAAGAAAACTGCTGGCCCCTCCTTGGGATCTTAATTTTGTATTAGAGAAGCTATCACTTGCTCCATTTGAACCATCTCATCTGGATGAGTTGAGGTTCATAACATGGAAAACTGTTTTACTAATAGCCATGACCTCTGCAAGAAGAGTATCCGAGTTGCAAGTTCTAATGGTGAGTCATCCCTATCTTATTTTCCACAGAAATGGGGTTCTTTGAGAATTAATCCTTATTTTATGCCTAAAGTGATATTTTAATTTACTTAAAGCCAAATTATCCCTCTCTGTTTTCTTTCCTGAACCTAAAAATAAGGGAGAAAAATCTACAAACAACTCATGTACTGTCTTGGCAGAACTAAATCTTTCAGATCTTCAGATTAGTTGTTAATTTCTTGTGAATGTAAAAAGAGGGGACAACCTGTGTCAAAACATACTATATCCAAATGGTTGCCTCACGCTATTACCTTTTGCTATTCTCAGCATAGGACAACTATCCCAGGCAGGGTCAAGTCTAACTCTACCAGAGCCTTGGCTTCATCTGTGGCTTGTGGAAAGGATCGGATCAGATTATAGAAGTATTCTAGAAGCAGCAACTTGGTCCTCTGTACATAGTTTTACAAAGAACTACAAGCTTGACTCCTTCTCTAGGTCTAGATCAGGCTTTGCTAGGACATTATCCAGGTGCTCCTGGACCTTTCCCCTTCCACCTCCCAAATGTTGTAAGCTAGGGTAATCTACCCATATAACTAAGGCTATTGCAACAGTGATCAATATGATAAACATAGTACAGTTATGTAAGTAAACCTATCATAACAGTAGATGATCAAATGATCATTGCTAAAGTACCACTCCCTTCCTCCATTCCCCCCATTTTTTTGATTATACCAGGTTATATATGTACTCCTAGCTATGTCCTCTCACTGCTTAGCCTTCCCTTCTCATTTGGAATGAAAGCTCTTAAGGGCTTGGAACTCAAACCTATGTTTTAAGCAGATCAGCTTGAGCTGCCTAACAGTTTGAGTGTATACATGGTGCCCTGAAGCTTTGGAAGCTGGCCAGCTGTTATATCCTTGGCAGAATATAACCCATGTTGCTAAGGATATTGCAGCAGCAATCATTTAACTATCTATTGCTATGGTAAGTTTCCTTATGCAACTTGCTTGGCCTGCAGAAATAGGAGGGCTAAGTATACTAGACATAAAACTCATATTTTAGGGCAACACCTTAGGCTTCTTAATGTCTTGCAAATGCAGCAATATCAACCTGAGTGGAAAAAAAAAGATGTTGTATGAACAAAGAGGACAACAGTAAAATAATGATCTACATCACTGGAAGACAGTGTAGAAATTGGAGGGAGAGGATAAACCTTGGGGATATTTCAAAGTATGCAGTAAGGAAGTGGCTAAAGATGAGGCCTTGGCAACACTGTATTCTACCCATAGACTATAGGGTTATTAAATTCAGAGAAGAAGGGATGAAGCCAGCCTCTGATATAAGAAGGGAGACAAACAAGAAGCCAAGGTGGTTGGAGGAACTGCGAGAAAGAGGAAAAGTAAAAGGCTGGGAGGCAGTGAAAAAAATTGTGTATTTTAAATATGAGACAAAAGAGAGACTTTGGAGTGATTATAATTGTTTTGCATTTTCTTGCTGCCTTTAGCTAATTCCGCCTAAAATGCCAATTTTCTAGAGTTTCTGTGATTTAAAAAGCTTGTTTCAGCTACATATTCTACTTATTTTACTGCCTGCACTTTAACAAAGTATTTTTTGTGTTTAAATTACCTGTTTAACTGTTGTAGGCTACACACTCAAGTGTGATAGCCATTTCTGTGCATTTAAAGTGTTTTTTTAATTGTATCTGCTTTATTTTCTGAAAAAAACAAACAAAAAAAAATATACTTGTTTTCATGCCTTTCTAAGCTGGTTTAGTCCAGTTTTCAGGTTAGTGCTGAATTCAGGGCTGTGTTACAAGTTTCTGTGTTTGCCCATACCTTATTTGGATAGAAGGAAGTTTCTCTGTTCACTGTGAGAGAGGGAGCTTTGAGCAGCCTATCTGTCCCTGGAGGAGTGGTTTCAGCCCAGAAATTAGAAGTTTATTGGCCATTTTGGGGTAATTTCTATCTCTTTAATTTCCATGCTATAAAACCCGCATTTGCAAGGTTTTGTGCGCCGGGCAGTGCCAGTTAGCTAGGGTATAACTATTCCCGGCTCCACAAAGTCTACTCTTCAATTTTTCCCCTGGAACTAGACAAACTTTCAACTTAAGCACTCAAATCATTCACTTCTCATCCCGGTACTTGCTCAAAACTCATAACAAGCACTAATAAACCTTAGCACTAGACCCCCCTATACTGTAGAGAAGGACAAAGCTCTCTATTCGACCTTACCAGCCAATCAGTAAAACAGTTCACTGTACCCATCCAGGCAAGTCCAAAGGGCAGTTTCAGGTGTACTCTCCAGTCCAACTGGTGAATCTGGAAATTTTGAGGCAATGTTACAATTGCCTCATGTACACATACAACCCTCTCCTCCTTCCACCAAACACTAATACATGCGAGAGATGCAATTATACAGCCAAACTGGAGACTAAGCTGTCTCAACCCAAGACTGGACCAGGCAGTCAAGAGGAGAAGGGAATTACTTGCATCACACCACCAGTCTCACATAGACCTATGAAACCAGCACTTGCAAAAACACACATAAATACACAAAAACATACTTAGAGGCTCTAAATAAAAATCTGCAAAAGCAACAGAGACCTCCAAAGCAGACGTCCAAGCAATCTCCACCCCCCCAACACAAATCATGAAACACATACTTCACAAAACCAGTGTGCCACACAATCACAGCCCTTAAGGCAAAATAACATACCCAACACACTAGTAATAGGTGACTTTATAGTCAGGCACACTGACGTCCCACTCACTAGGCTGAACAAGGAGAAGGTTACTGTTACTTGCCTGTCGGGTGCCAGGAACCACCACATAACACAAGCACTCTGGTCACTCCAGAACAAGTACAAATATGACTTTGTCATTGTCCATGTTGGTGTGAATGACCTGAGCCGTACCTCTCTGGACTACATGAAAAGAGACATGGAGGAGCTCTCTGATCACGTAGCCCAGGCCGGTATGACCCTGACACTGAGTAGCTTCCTGCCCTCACCAAGAATGATACTACGGTATAGAGAAAACATTATCAATTTCAACAATTGACTAAGCTTCTGGTGTCATTCAAAGGGGATCCAGTGTCTGTCAGCCTGGGATGACATGCTCAACAAGCCACGCTGCTTCACTAGAGACGGCTTGCACCTGTCACCCTTAGGCTTTTGAATACTGGCCAAGGCTCTTGCCACCCCATAATGCCTTTTTTAGGTAAGGCTCAAAAGACAAACCCACCGCTGTAAATAGCACAAGTAACAAAAAACTAAGGGTAATGCTGCTCAATGCCAGAAGTCTAAACCTAAAAATGCATGCACTCAAGGCACTCCTCAGTATGGAGAAAATCAATATATGTGCAGTAACAGAAACCTGGTTTAAGGCTCCAGAGAGCACCCCAGCAGGCTACAACTCATACCATACAATTTGGCCACAAAACCCAAACCGCAATACAAAAGGCAGGGGAGTATCCATATTCATCGAGGATACACACATCTCTAGGTTAGTGGTGCAGCACGATGGTGCAGAGATCATCCACGTGCAACTAACAATGGGCAAAACTGCAATTCAAATTATAGCTTGCTACAGATCACCCACCATGTCCCAGGACCCCCACTCCGCATTCCTGGAAACACTGGGAAACATAAAGGTCCTACCAAACACCCTGATATTGGGTGATTTCAATTACCCAAACATTAACTGGGAGAACTACTCAAGTACAAACTCCCTTGCCCAACATTTCCTAGAATTTATAAATTCAAATGCCCTGGATCAACTGGTCAACACCCCCACCAGAGGTGACAACATATTGGACCTGGTCCTCACCAACATGGGTGACCGGTGTTCCACACCGGAGGTCAACCCCTAACTGGTTAGATCTGACCATAAACTAATCACTCTGGATATCCACATTCCGCCACCATCCCTGGTCAAAGAAACTACAGTGAAAAACTTTTCAAAAGCAAACTTCACGTTACTTAAGACCGAGGTGGGAAGTTTTAAAGCCCCCATGCTGAAGGATAACACTGTCCACGCTGAAAAATCCTTTACTAATGCAGTCTACTAAGACTTACTCCTCTAAGAAAAGGAAACCAGTCTGGTGGACCCCTGCCATAAACAAGCTATACAATAGAAGGAGGAAACTAGTACAGAAAAGAGTAAAATCCCAAGAAGGGAAGACATCCCTGATCAGTATCAGCAAGAAACTACATTCCCTCATAAAATCACCCAAGGCTAGCTTCGAAAGAAAAATTTCCATGGACTCCAAAGATAACCACAAGGCATTCTTTATCTATGTCAAGAATCTAAGTGGCAATTCTCAGATCTGCTTGGAATTAGTGCAGAATGGCACAAAATACAATAAACCAACCGATATAGCCAACATCCTGGCAGACAGGTTCAGTGCAAACTTTACCCCCCTCTCACCCCCAAAAGGGCCCATAACTATACCAGAAGAATGTAGTGCCCCTGAAATTGCAGACACTCAGGTTAAAACAGCCCTCTCCAAAACCAAAAACACAGCATCAATGGGACTGGACGGTGTCCCAGGCTGCGTCCTACATGAGCTCAAAGATGAACTAACCTCTCACCTAAACACACTGTTTAAACTCAGCCTCTCCACAGGCTACATGCCCACAGAGTGGCGCACAGCAATGGTTATTCCACTCCACAAAGGTGGAGCCACAACGGACCCTGGGAACTATCGCCCAATAAACCTGACTAGCTTGGTCTGCAAAGCTGTGGAGTGCATCATCATGGATCTCATTAACAGAGACATTGGAAACCTCCAAACACTGGACCCTACCCAGTTCGGTTTTGTTAAGGGCAGATCATGCCTCCTAAACCCGGTGGACTTCTTTGAGACAGTTACCAATGCTATAGACAAGGGAAAGGTGGTTCACACAGTCTATCTAGACCTCACAAAGGCCTTCGACACCATTCCCCACTCAGGTATTATAGACAAGCTCACCAGCCTGAACATAAACCCCTATGTTACAAGATGGGTTGCCAACTGGCTCATGGACAGAACCCCCATGGTAAGAGTTGCAGGAGCTAGGTCTGACTCTAAACCGGTTACAAATGGCGTTCCCCAGGGCTCAGTCCTAGGACCCCTCCTGTTCAGCATATAATTCTCAGAGGTACGGGCAAGCACAGGAGGACTATGGCTGACCAAGTTCGCAGACGACTGCAAACTAGGGGCTATAATTGACTCTCTGGCTGACACAGACATCCTCCAAAAGGGTCTCACTGAAGCAGATACCTGGTGTCAAAACCATGGCCTCAAGCTAAATGCCAAAAAGTGCATAGTCATCCCCATTGGGAAAAACAAAGTACCCGCAAACTACCACATAGGTGGTAGCCCCCTAAAAACGGAATACATAATAAGGGATCTGGGGACCCAAGTATATAGTAACCTCTCCTTTGATAATCACATTGCCATAGTGGTTAGAAAATCCTTCTATATGGCCCACCTAATCACAAATAGGTTTGCATCCAGATCGAAAGAGGTCATTGGGCCCCTCTACGCATCACTCATCAGACCCATTATAGAGTACAATGCCCCATTTGGGATGTACCTTACAAGACACCTGCAACAACTGGAAAGACCACAGAAGTTCCTCACCAAGAGGATCACTGGCCTCAAGGAGATGTCCTATGCAGCTCGACTGAAGAAACTCCAGCTGTACTCGGTTGCAGACCGCCTACTCAGAGGTGATCTCTCCCTGACATACAAGGCCATGTCCAACCTAGAACTGATGGACATGCCCCACCTAAAGAAAACCATATCCCCTCGAGCCACACGCTCCAGGGATCTAAACCTCACCACAACAATAAATAGGACGTGCTGGAGGGATAGATTCCTGTCCCAGAGACTTCCCATGCTATGGAACAAAATTCCAATCTACATTAGGCAGAGCTCCTCGCCAACCCTCTTCAAGAGAAACCTTGATGAGTGGATGGGAAACAGAAAGTTTACCCAAGGGATCACTTCAATGGCTGTGCTGGATAGAGGCACAGGGAACTAATCTAAGGGGGCGGGGAAAGCCAACACATTCTGGATGGGCTTATAAATGCCTTCGGGCAGATAGCCTAGTACCCACCTATGAACCTATGAACCTATGAGGGAACCTGTATGTTGGCAATGTACAAAAAATTGGGATTTGAAGAGCTAAAAAGGACATGTAGTACGTTCAAGGTATGATGTCTGGGGACTAATGGAATGATTGGCTTGACTCTAAAAGTCAGAAACTTTATGCCGGCACCACTGGCCAAAACTTGCATGAATGTTAACTGAAGTATGCACTCATGCATTTGTATTTGTTTGTATTTGTTTATCAATGTTGGTTAAATAAATTTTTGTGAATTTAAATAAAAGGAGGCCACATTGCTCAGAACCACCACTCTGTAGTGATGGAAGAGTTTTTATTGATTAGTTTTTGCCAAATCTCAACTAGAAAAAGCAGTCCTCATATCTATACATGCTTTATTACCCATATTTATCAAATGAATGTAGTATGTAAAGGACAAAGTAGAAATGATATGTAATTTTTAGCCATGATGGAAAAAAAAAAATATATATATATATATATATATATTTGTGTTTTACCTTTTTTGTATTTATTTAAGGATATCAAAATGGAAGAATCAGCATCAGTCTCAAATGGTCTAAGTCAAGTGGAAGATGTTGGAGGTACAATATGTGAAGATACTTTGCCAAAAGAAGTTGCACAAATTGCTTATAAGAAATTTGTAGGCATCAGTGAATGTAAGACAGAAGAAAGCCCCCATCCCTTAGTTACAGGCAAAGAAGTGGATCTCCAAGAAACAGTGCCCAGTCAACTCTCAGAACTCATCCCTTGTATTACATTAAGTGAGCCAATGGAAACAGGTTTGGAGAATGCAAAGTCTGTTATTTCTGATGATTTGTTTATGAATCAGGAGGATAAGCCTTATGATGAAAATAAATATGTTAAAACAGAGGAAGCTGCATTTAATTTGCATGATGTTATAAGAGAAGTTGGTCCTGAAGTGGAAGAAGAAAGTGAACAGAAAGAAAAGGATGTTGTTAAACAGAATATGTGTGCATTTGAGATAAAGTCTCAGGATACTACAGTAGAGTCCATGGCTAAAGTAATCCCAGATATGATTGTTCCTGAAAATAAAGAAGAAATATTTGATGCTACAGAATTAGATCAGAAAATATGTGTAAATAGTGATGAATCTACAAAGGATTTACCTAAAGAAGATGAATTGGCAGTTCTGTGTAGTTCCGTTGATTCTACTCCTAGCAAGGTCACAGTAGGAGATTCTAAACAGCAGATCAGTGAACAAGTAGAAGAAGCCAAGCCCAAATCTGAGGGTTTAATACTTTTTTCTGCATCTACTACACAGGTTCCTCAAGAGTTACAAGAACACAAAAATGAATCACCCATAAAAGAAGACAGCCCTACTACATATAAAGTTGTTTGTGAGGAGCCTTTTGAGCAAGACCAACCACTGGTCTTGCTTTTACGGAGTGCTAATAAAGAACTTGAAATCATTCAAAGTGTTGACAATGCAGCTGTTGTAGATGATGAAAGAAAGGCAGAGTCTTCTCAGGCAGAGATTAAAACTTTGTCTACCTCTGAAGATGTCAAAGTTGAGATTGTTACAGGGGAATGCCATGAGGTGCTGCATACTCCTGCAGTAGTAGATATTGCTGAAGAAATACAAGAGAAATATAATTTGTTAGAGTCTGTTGGAACAGCAGTGAAAACAAGTGGCAATGATCCAGTAGAGCCACCAACTCCTGGGGATACACATGAAAAACTATTAACTCTCAATGAGGAGGCACCGATACCTACAGGGAAGCAACATAAAAATGTAGTATCATCCCTGAAAGACACTCTATACAGGTTTCTAAATATTACTCCCACAGAAAAGAAAAAAGTAAAGAAAGATGCAGAAGATAAAAGTAAAACTGATAGTAAAGTAGGCAAGAAAGAGGCAGAGCAAACAAAGGTAAAAGACTTAATGACAAGTGTTGAAACTGCAAGGCTTGGAGTTCTCCCCAGCATTGAAACTTCACGGTTAAGTCCTCCACCTTCTAGAAAAGCAGTAGCTTCAGTAATTGCCAAAGACACAGAAGGAAGGGAGCTGCCTGCAGTCCCTTCGATTGTAGTAGGTGACACGGCCCTTATGGACTCAGCAACTTTGCTGCAGCAGAATGAGATGGTTGCTAGTATTGTGACAGCAGTGGATCTTCACATGAAGGATGGGAACTCTAACCTAAATCCTGTAGAAATTCTACCACTAATTCCCTCTGCTACACCACAAGAGCTTGCCCTTGGAGCACGCCGTAAAATATTTCTGCCTAAAGCCAAGCAACTAGAAGATTCTGATACACCTGTTGATTCTACTCAGCAGCAGAAGAAAGAAGAGGTGACAAGAAGGGCATCAGAGGACTCAACTCCAGCTGGTATCAGCATTTCCCCAGGGCAATCTAGAAAGGCCTTTCTACAGACTCCCGGATCACCCAAGTTACTGACTTCAGAGAAACGCTCACCGACTGCAGCTAGGAAAATGTCAACACTAGAGGTTCCCAAACTTTATGACGAACCACAGGGTGAAAAGGAGGTTTCTGAAGTGAAAAAGCCTGAACCAAAAGAGTTTATTGCTGATGAGAAGAATGATATAAAAACTGAATTGAAGCAAAGCCTGGATCCTTTCAGAGGTAATCATTATTTTATTAATGTCATACTAAGCTTACTGTTTTATGTATTTTAACTTGATTCTGTTTCTTCCACTGAACCAGTGATTTCATTGGGACATACCTGGTTGGTACTATGACTGTAGTTACACTCCCCCAGATTTTGATTTCTGTTTTAATGGCACAAATATAAGAATACACAAACTTCAAAAAACAATGTTTTTACATGCATAAGAAAATGGTTGTCTAAGTAATGAAACCACAGGGATAGAGCAATGAGTAAATCTGGCCTATAAACATTTGTAAATATTTTGATAATTGTATTTGGCAGATTCCTGCTGTAATTTATTTTGGCTACATAAATACACAATTGTGAGTGTGAGTTTGTGTGTTTGGTGTCTGTGAATGTATGTGCATCTCTATGTTAAATGTTTAGTGCAGAAGTGTAGCCTGGCTGCATGGAGTAGAGTGATGGAGCCCTGGATGTGATTCAGATAACCCAAAATCAACTAGTGGTTCAGATGCTGAAGGAGAAGGTGAAGAAAGGAGTGGGGAAAAAAGTGCCTTTGCAGGCTCACCCACTCTGGGAAGGAGTGGTTTCTGGTTGTGATAAAACACACATCCTTGCTGATGGGGTGTGACTATGATCAGGGGAACACCCCATCCTTGCTGATGGGTGTGCCCTGATCATGGGTTAAATTGTTGTTAAATCTGCTGCATTTGAGGGGGTAGCCAGAGCTAATTAATGTGAGTGGTGATGTGCATGACATCACTAGCTCCTCCCCACTGGAGCATGCCAAAAAAATACCCTGGTATGCAGGTTCAACATATGTGATTCTGCAGGCTGCTCTGCTGTACTTCCCCTACCTAACCTACTGTTGGTAAGATCCCAACTCTAAGGGAGAGAATGATGACACATCATGTAAAATGGTACAGCCAAGAAGTTAATGATTTGCTGGGAGCACGCAAATTCTGGGTAGCAAGAGAATTCAGAACCAAAATGTAGTGGCTTGGAAATGTGTTCTGGTTACCATTTATTTTGATGCTTACATTATTCTGTGGCTAAATTAAGTTTGGATTTGATATGAAAAATGTTCTGTCAGAAAAAGTGCATGAACACTTCCAACATGTGGGTTATCATTTAAAAATAAAATCTACCCAATTCAGCTGTTTATTAGTTATTAGGTATTACCTCAGCAAGAGCCTGCCTGGGTGTCCTGCAGAGTCCTACAGCAGCAGAGAGAGAAAAGGAGACTTTGAGTGGATTAAGTACCTCTGTTTTTCTTTTTATTGCTTATTTTTGCTAACCACATTATTCCGACCATTTTTTATTAACCTTGCTACTTATTTGAACTGTTTTTTGAATTCTTATACTGTTTGCACTTTAAATTAGTGTTTTTAAGTATTTTCATCTTTTTAACTACAAAGGGCTACACACTCAAGTGTGATAGCCTGTTTTCTGTGTTAAAAGTGTTTTTATTCCTGTTTTTGCTTTAACTTTAAAAAATAAATAAATAAATAAATCCTATCCCTCTACTGGCTTCCCACCTTTCTAGAACTAGTTAAGTCCATTTTTCA
This sequence comes from Protopterus annectens, assembly GCF_019279795.1. Lineage (NCBI taxonomy): Eukaryota > Metazoa > Chordata > Ceratodontiformes > Protopteridae > Protopterus > Protopterus annectens. The sequence continues at coordinate 534,083,066 of NC_056749.1, read as the reverse complement.
AATTTTGCTGAACTCTGGGCTGTTTGTAAGTTCCTGTGTTGCACAGAGCTTTCTAAGACAGAGAGAAGCTTCTCTGTTCAGCAGTGAGATTGGTGAGCTTTGGAACAGCCTATATGTCACTGCCGGACTGGTTTTAGCTCAGAAACTGCAGTTTTATTGACCATTTTGGAATATTTCTATCCCTTTCATCTTTCTGTTTAAAAACCTGTGTTTGCGTGTTTTTTTGCGCTTGTATTACCTCAGCAAGAGCCTGCATGGGTGTCCTGCAGAGTCCTACAGCAGCAGAGAGAGAAAAGGAGACTTTGAGTGGATTAAGTACCTCTGTTTTGCTTTTTATTGCTTATTTTTGCTAGCTGCATTATTCCGACTGTTTTTTATTAACTTTGCTACTTATTTGAACTATTTTTTGAATTCTTATACTGTTTGCACTTTAAATTATCATTTTTAAGTATTTTTCATCTGTTTAACTGCAAAGGGCTACACACTCAAGTGTGATAGCCTGTTTTCTGTGTTAAAAGTGTTTTTATTCCTGTTTCTGCTTTAACTTTAAAAAAAATGCATCTCTCCTCTAGTTTCCTGCCTTTCTAGAACTAGTAATGTCCGGTTTTCAGATTTTGCTGAATTCTGGGCTGTTTGTAAGTTGCTGTGCTGCCCAAACCTTTCTAAGATAGAGGTAAGCTTCTCTGTTCATCAGTGAGAGTGATGAGCTTTGGAACAGCCTATTTGTCACTGGAGGAGTGGTTTCAGCTCAGAAACTGTAGTTTTATTGACAGTTGTGGGCTATTTCTATCCCTTTCATCTTTCTGTTTAAAAACATGTGTTTGCGCAGATTTTGCACTTGTATTACCTCAACAAGAGCCTGCCTGGGTGCCCTGCAGAGTCTATAGCAGCAGAAGGAGAAAAGGAGACGTTGAGTAGATTTAGTACCTCTGTTTTGCTTTTTATTGCTTATTTTTGCGAGCTGGATTAATCCAACCATTTTTTATTAACACATTCAAATGTGATAGCCTGTTTTCTGTGTTAAAAGTGTTTTTATTCCTGTTTTTGCGTTAACTTAAAAAAAAATCCTATCCCTCTACTCATTTCCCACCTTTCTAGAACTAGTAAAGTCCGGTTTTCAGATTTTGCTGAATTCTGGGCTGTTTGTAAGTTCCTGTGTTGCCCAGACCTTTCTAAGATGCAGGGAAGCTTCTCTGTTCATCAGTGAGAGTGGTGAGCTTTGGAACAGCCTATCTGTCACTGGAGAAGTGATTTCAGCTCAGAAACTGTAGTTTTATTGGCCATTTTAGGCTATTTCTATCCCTTTCATCTTTCTGTTTAAAAACCTGTGTTTGCGCTGTTTTCCGCATCGCGCAGCCCTGTTTAACTAGGGTTAAACTATTGCCTGTGCCAGAAAGTCTACTCTTCAAATTTTCCCTTAGAGCTAGCCAGTTTTCTAGTTTTAGCACTCAAAACTGTATCCTTGTGTTCAGCACTTGTTCAAAACTCATTGAAAGCACTAAATAAACTACAAATTACTACAGCACTCAACTTTCCTCACTTGTCAGGAGGGAAAAAGTTTTTAGTACTTAAATTAAAAAGCACCTATCCAGGCATGTCTAAGGGTCAGCTCCCGGTGTTTTCGCCTGTCCACCTGATGAATCTAGCCATCTTGGGGCAATGTAACAATTGCTTCATGTACACTGACAACCCTCTCCTCCTACCACCCAACACTACAACCTGTGAGAGATGCACTTATATAACCAAACTGAAAGCCAAGCTCTCTCCAGCCAAGAATGGACTAGACAGTCAAGAGGAGAAGGTAAACACCTGCAGCACACCATACTCAACAAGTAGTCCATCAATTTGTACACCACCTAAACCCACACATAGTAACACAAAACACACACCTACATTCATGGAGGCTCTCAATAAAAATCTGCCCAGACAACAGAGATCTCCAAAGCAGAAATGCAAGCAACCACCAGCCCCCACTACCCAAACAACACATAGACCAAAATGTCAGTGTGCCACTCAACCTGAGCCCTTAAGGCAAAACAACATACCCAACACACTTGTCATAGGTGACTCTATAGTCAGGCACACTGATGTCCCACTCACCAGGCTAAACAAGGAGAAAGTTACTGTCAGCTGCCTGTCAGATCCCAGGATCCACCACATAATGCATGCACTCAGGTCACTCCACAAGTGCAAATATGACTCTGTCATGTTGTTGTGAATGACCTGAGATGTACCTCCCTGAACTACATGAAAAGAGACATGGAGGAGATCTCAGATCATGTAGCCAAGGCAGGTATGACCCTAACCCTGAGTAGCATCCTGCCATTGCCCAGAATGATACCACAGTTCAAGGACAAAATGATTGACTTCAACAATTGACTATCCTTCTGGTGTTATTCAAAGGGGATCCAGTATCTGTCTGCCTGGTACGATATGATCGACAGACCACGATGCTTTGCCAGAGATGGCCTGCATCTGTCACCCCTGGGATTCCGCATACTGGCTAAGGCTTTTGCCACCCTTATAGTGCTTTTTTAGGCAAGTTTCAAGTGACAAACCCACCACCATAGCAGGTACATGCAAGCAAAAACTGAGGGTAATGCTACTCAGTGCTAGAAGTCTAAACTCAAAATGCACTCACTCAAAGCACTCCTTAAAATGGAGAGCATCAACATCTGTGCAGTAACAGAGACCTGGTTCATGGCTCCAGAGAGCACCTCTGCTTTACCAGGCTATAATTCATATCACAACTTTTGGCCACCTAACCTGGACCGAAACACTAAAGAAGGAGGAGTATCCATATTCATTAAGGATATCCACACCTCCAGGCTAGTTGCTCAACATAATGTATCCAAAATTATCCAAGTGCAACTAACACTGGGCAAGACAGCAGTCCAAGTTGTAGCTTGCTACAGATCCCCTGCCATGCCCTAGGATGCCCACTCCATGTTCCTCGACATACTGGATAATATTAAGGTACATCCCAATACCCTAATAATGGGTAATTTCAACTACCCCACCATCAGCTGGGAAAACCACTCATGTACTAACTCATTATCTCAACACTTTCTGGAATTCATAAATTCCAATGCCCTGGATCAGCTAGTTGATACCCTCACCAGGGGCAGCAGTATCCTGGACCTGGTCATTACCCCTTTCTGGAATTCATAAATTCCAATGCCCTGGATCAGCTAGTTGATACCCTCACCAGGGGCAGCAGTATCCTGGACCTGGTCATTACCAACATGGGTAACTGATGTTCCAAGCCAGAGATCAACTCCTCACCGGTGAGATCCGACCATAAGCTAATCACCCTAGACATCAATTTTCCACCTCCACTCCCCATTAAGGAAACCACAGTAAAGAATTTCTACAAAGCCAACTTCACGCTCCTTAAGACAGAAGTGGAAAACTTCACTACACCCATACAGATGAATAATAGAGGTACGACTGCTGAATCCTATACACATGCACTGTATAAACACATACATGAGTGCATGGATCATGCCATCCCCAACAGAAACAAGATGCTATCCTCCAAAAAAAGGAATCCAATCTGTTGGTCCCCTGCCATAAACAAACTCTACAACAGACAGAAGAAGCTGTTGCAAAAAAAAGTAAAATCCCCTGATTGCAGGACCTTCCTGGTCATCCTCAGTAAAAAGTTGAGATCCCTCTTAAAATCCTCCAAAGCTACAAAAATAAAATTCTAAAGACAACCACAAAGCATTCTACAGCTATATCAAGAATCTCAATGGCAACACTCAGATCTGCTCCGAGGTACAGAACAATGGCACTAGATATACAGAACCAAGTAATATTGCCAACATCCTGGCAGATAGGTTCAGTGCAAACTTTACCCTCCCCCCCACCCTCCAAATGGCCCATCCCTATACCAAAAGAATGCATAGCCCCTGTAATCACAGATGCACAAGTTAAGACCGCACTCTCCAAAGCCAAGAACACAGCATCCATGGGACCAGACAACATCCCCGGCTTCGTTCTACATGAACGACAAGATGAACTGGCACCCCACCTAAATACCATGTTCAATCATAGCCTCACTTCAGGCTTTGTGCTTACTGAATGGTGCACAGCAATGGTTATCCCACTCCACTAAGGGGGCACCACCACAGACCCCAGGAACTACTGCCCCATTAGCCTGATGAGCCTGGTCTGCAAGGCTATGGAATGTATCATCATGGAGCTTATAAACAAAGACATAGGTAACCTGCAAACACTGGAACCCACTCAATTTGGGTTTGTAAAAGGTAGATCATGTCTCCTGAATCTGACTGACTTCGTTGAATCAGTCACCAGAGCCGAGGACTAGGGTAAGATGTTGCACACAGCTTATCTTAACCTTGCCAAGGCTTTCAACACCATCCCTCACTCTAGAATTATAGATAAACTCACTAGACTGGGCATAAATCCCTATGTCACAAGATGGGTGGCCAGCTGACTCACTGACAGAACCCATACAGTGAAAGTAGCTGACTCCAAATCCGACTTCAAACTAGTGACAAACGGAGTACCACAGGGTTCAGTCCTAGTTCTCTCTTGTTTGGCATCTGTTTCTCAGAGGTCCAGGCTAATACAGCAGGTCTTTGGCTAACAAAGTTCACAGATGACTGCAAACTGGGAGCCATAATAGAATCGACAAATGATGTGGACATTCTGCACAGGGGCCTCACTGAGACTGATGCTTGGTGTCAAAGTCATAGCCTCAAGCTCAATGCCAAAAAGTGTATTGTCATCCCCTTTGGGAAAAACACTGTACCCATGAACTACCACATAAGCAGTAGTCTACTTAACACCGAAAGTGTGATAAGAGACCTTGGGACACAGGTGGACATTAGTCTCTCCTTTGACAATCACATCGCTACAGTAGTCAGGAAATCTTTCTATGTGGCACACCTCATCACTAAAGGGTTCCCCTCCAGAAAAAAAGAGGTCATTGTTCTTCTCTACTCATCCCTCATCAGACCCATCATTGAGTACAACACCCCATTTGGCATGGGGTCTATATTAGAACATCGAAGTTTCACAACTTCGAATGTCCTAATATCGACCCCTATTCAGCGAATGCTGAAAGTAGAGAAATGACAGAAAACCAAATTTTTTCCTAGGGAAAGAATTTGGTTGTCTGTTTCTGTCGCTTCACTATTTTCAGCGTTGTGGTGGAAAGTTATGGGTCGGGTTCAGGTAAGTGTGCGATTGTGCGTGGGTTAGGTGAGTTAGGGTTAGGGCACGGGTTAGGCATGTGTGCATTTGTGTGGACGTGAGGGTTAGGGCGAGTTAGGTGAGTTAAGGTTAGGGCATGGGTCAGGTACGTGTGTGATTGTGTGGATGTGAGGTTTAGGGCGCGGGTCAGGTAAGTGTGCGATTGTGTGGATGTGAGGGTTAGGGTGGGGTAGGTGAGTTAGGGTTAGGGCGCGGGTGAGGTGAGTGTGCGATAGTGATGGACCTTAGGGTTAGGGTTTGGGTTAAGGTAAATGGATAGTTAGTGGTGTTTATACAGTTTAGTGTAGGGTTAAATGTAAGATTTTAGGTGTATATGTGTGGATTGCTGTTTGTTTGGTGTGCTTGTGTTGTGTGTATGTGTTTCGGAACAGCAAATTTTTTCCCTGGGAAAAAATTTGCTGTTCTGCATGTTTGATGTTCTCAGCTTTCACTGAATAGGGGTCGATATTAGAACATTCGAAGTTGTGAAACTTCGATGTTCTAATATAGACCCTTTGGTATGTACCTCGCAAGACATCTGCAACAACTGGAAAGGCCACAGAAATACCTCACTAAGAGGATTACTGGCCTCAAACAGATGCCATATGCAGACCGCCTCAAAAAACTCCAGCTTTACTCCATCACTTATGGCCTTCAGAGGTGACCTCTGCCTAACTTACAAAGCCATGTCAAACCCAGTTCTGTTGGACATGCTACGCTTAAAGAAACCCCAATGTCTCCATGCCACATGCTCCAGGGACCTGAAACTTGCCACCACAATAAACAGAACATGCTGGAGGAATAGATTCCTGTCCCAGAGACTTACCATACTCTGGAACAAACTACCCATTCACATCACACAAAGCCCCTCATTAGCCCTCTTTAAGAGGAATCTAGACAATTGGATGGGAAATAGGAAATTCACCCCAAGTATCACCTCTGTGGCTCTGCTCAACAGGGACGCAGGGAAATAACTTTCTTGGGTGGCGAAAGCCAGGGAACTTTTTGGCTAGGCTTATATAGGCTCTAGGGCCGATAGCCTAGTACCTACCTATGAACCTATAATAACCATGACAAAGTGAAGAAATGTAGATGCCCAGTCCTGCTGTTACATTTTTCATTGTTTTACTAAGTTTTTATTTTGACCTTCCCTACCAAACTTACCTTCTAGTATCCATGCAATCTAGAAAGTTTTTTTTTCAGTACCCAGTGGCAGCTGCAAGAAAATATGGTTAAAGTTCATATGCTATAATACCTCACCCAGTACTCAGGTTGGCATTGAAGGACCACCTAAAATGTAATACATAGAAACCTTGAAAAAATCAACAGTTATGGCTCTGTTGTAATAATCTTATATCAGTGCTTCGATTCAACATAATGCAATGAAGACATCTAGACATTTTCAATTCATTTTGTGTGCTGATTTAATTAAAGCAAGATAAGAAGTACATGTTTTTATTTTTGAACTTACTTGTGCACCTGTTGGCAGTTTGTCAGGTTTTTTGGGCTAAAATGAGATCTTATCTCATAAAAAGAGTTTTTATCATAATGCAATTGTAAGTCAGATTTGAGTTTTGGGACATTTTAACCAAAGTTCATATTTCTTTTAGCAAATGTCATTTTTGTCTGTCGTTATATATGGCACAGTTATAAGAAGGATGCGTGTGGGGTAAATTTTAATAAAAATTTTATCCTGATATCATTGAAGTCAATGATGTACCATTGATAAGTGTTTATAGTTGTTTCATATCATCTCAGAAATGTCACAGCTATCCTTCCTTTTTTAAACTGCCCAGAATGTGTTTTCATATTGCAAAAGGCAATATTTTTCTATGATGCCAATAAATAATTTTTTGGGGGATAGGAACTGTATGTTTATATATACCTCTTCCCGTGGTACTGTTGAAAAATTCATGAAAACTTTTTAGAAACAGTTAAGTTAGTTTCTATTCTGTGGTTTATAAATGTGTATTTTAATGATTGTATATTTTAACTGTTGGTCACAAACATAGCTGGCCTTAGGCATAGGCCAACTAGGTGGTTTCCTAGGGCGCCTCTCTAGTAGGGGAACTTTTCCAGTATTTATTTGGTGTAGGTAGACCAGGGTGGGGGCACCGTGGAGCTATTTTGCCTAGGGCACCAGTTGACCTAAGGCCGATCCTGGTCACAAGGGTTCAGAATAATTGTTTCATCACTGCATTCACTAATGTAATAAATACATTTTTTCCACATTATTTCTCCATCCCCAAAAGAAAAATTTTACATTTCTTGTAAAAAGCTACCCTTTCTGAAGAAACAGGGGTTATTGGCAGTTTGATGGGTAAAAACTATTCAAATAAAATTTTTTTGAAAGCTTGAAAACCTAGGTCCTAAAACTACAACTCATCAACAGGTACCTGTGTTCCCAGTCATATGATCGAGGCTTCTTACCACTCACAGGTTCTTATGTTATAATATAGTTTCCATGTACTTTTATAGTTACTTTAAGCAAAAGAATCTGGAACACAGAATATACAGCTGCCAGCAGTTATTCCCAGTATATGCCTTCTCCTAACCCTGGTAGTCTTCCTGTGAGTATATCCTACAAGAGGTGAATGAGTTTCACTTAGGGTAGCCTACTGATGGATGAAAACTGAACGTTTGGGCTTCAATTGCCTGAAGTTCAACTTGCTGATGATTGGAGTTTCTCCATAGGAAATCATTGTCAGCAAGTTGTGCTGGAAGTGATTCCCTTTTGGGGGTAATTTATTTATTTTAACATTCATTTACCAGGAAAGTCCGACTTGGAACAAGCTGATTTCCAGTGGAGGCCTGGGGAGAAATGCGGCAGATGCATGTCTTTGCAATGTGGGAGGAAACCGGAGCACCCAGAGGAAACCCACATGAATGCAGGGATGACATGTACAGAAGGCACCCCAGCCAAGAATCAAACTGGAGAACTTCTTGCTGTGAGGTGACAGTGGAAACTGCTGCACCACTACTCCATCCCCTTTTTCAAGTTGATGTGACCATGCAGGTGGTATATATAAGTTCTGCGGGTGTGGGTGGAGGCTTCCACTTTCAAAAAACATGTAAGTGTTTTTCAGCAGTTTTTGGGTGAATGCAGTTTTGGGGATTCCAGTCCTTAGTGCATTCACTTTTGTCTATTTAATAGTTGAATCATTTCAGTTATTCACCATATTAGTGTCTTGATTCCCTACTAATATGTAGACTTAAAAAAAAAACTGAATGAAGCAACCCACTCTGGAACATAAAAAATCTGAATATTCCAAAAACAAATAACCAGGTTGTAAAATGACTCAAAGAATAAGCTTTTATTAATATTGGTTAAACACTTTTGTCTATTTTAAAACCATAGACATCATCAGAACCATAAAAACCATGCAAGGAAAACAGGAACATTTAAAAACCTTAGCTTGTACACACCAACACTTAAAAGGCCAAACAATTACAATGTAGCAAAAGCCTGCCCACTGTTTGCAGTAAAAGTGTCAGATACTATCTTGAAAACATAAAAACAAAATAAGACAACTTAGACATTAGAATAAAACAATATTACAGTTTTGATGCTCTAAACTTCAATTCACTAGTGATAGAAATGGCACCATTGAGGCCAGGCAAATTAGATGCATCCCATAGTAACTGCTGTAGCATTTCTTTGTGCAACAATATTTTTCTAAAATAAAAAACTTAAACAGTAAAATTCCTACAAGAGGTAGGTAGCATGCCTGACTAGGACATCTTTGTTGTCCTTTTTAACAATGCTGTAAGTATGTCATTTCTATCCCTATTGAATTTAAGTTTAGAGTATCAAAACTGTAATATTGTTTTATTCTAATGTTTGAGTTTGTCTTTGTTCTGTTTTTTACATTTTCAAGATAGTATGTGACACTTTACAGCAAATACTGTACTGTATCTTTAACACGTTTGGCAGGCTTTGGCTACATTGTAATTGATAGACTTTTTAAGTGCTGGTGTGTACAAGCTAAGGTTTTTAAATGTTCTTGTTTTGCTTGCATGGTTTTTATGATTCTCAGGATGTCTATGGTTTTAAAATAGGCGAAAGTGCTTAACCAATATTAAATAAAAATTTATTCTTTGAGTCGCTTTGCTACTTGGGTGTTTGTTTTTGGAATATTTGGATTTTTTTTTTTTACATTCCAGAGTTTGTTGCATCATTTTCTTTTACTTCTTTGTATTATTGTTTGGTTTGTTCTGACCATCTCCCACTACGTCAGCAATGATACTCCTAATTCCATGAAAAAATAACAGAAAAAACACCCAAAAGAGTGGAAACTCAAAACTGGTGAAATAAAAATAAAAAATGCCACCAAACCTGTACAGAACAGTAACACTTGACAAACTTTATTGTAGAAAAAGACTAAGTGCTTTCACCCTGTAGCTCCCAGGGCTTCATCAGAGTAATTGCTAAAATTCAAATGCAAGCTTAAATAAACTTCTTAACACAGTCACATGATCAATGTAATAGGGAGATGAATGAATACTTATTTAAAAAGACAGTACATCAACATGAGTAAAGTGCTGTGTTCAATAGAAATCACCTTAAAATGTTGTTGTTGTGTCTTTCGGCTTTTCCCGGTTAGGAGTCGCCACAGCGGAACTCCGGTCCGCAAATGATTGGCAGATAAATTTTTACATGCCAAGTTGCCAGCCCTGACACATAACCTTTAATGAAGGTATGCCCCATTCACGCATGTCTCCAAGCAGAAGACGCTCTAGCTGAGAATCAAACCGGACAGCGTCTTACTGTGAGGCGACAACGCTACCGCAGCACCACCACCGCAGTAGACTATAAATCACCTTAAAATATATATATGAATATATTGATCATGTGACTGTGTTAAGAAGTTTATTTAAGCTTGCAGTTGAATTTTAACAGTTACTCTGATGAAGCCCTGGGAGCTACAGGGTGAAAGCGCTTAGTCTTTTTCTGCAATAAAGTTTCTCAAGTGTTACCATTCTGTACAAGTCTGGTGGCATTTTTTATTTTTATTTCACCAGTTATGATACTCCTAATTCCAACCTGCCTGCCTTGGTTGGTAATTTAACAATATTACTACAGCAGCTATCTCAGGTTATTTCACAGACCACAGCTATTGAAAGTTCCTTTGTTAACTTAGTCGTTGACCAACAAAAAAAGGAGCTTTCTAGAACAGCAATTACACTCAGAAGATAAAGATTTAAGAAACAACCAGCTGTCTTTTTCCCAATGTGATTTTACTGAAGCTGTGAATGTTAACAGATAGTTGAGCAAATTCAGCTACCCTGATGATAATGGATACACTAGAGCCTCCGATGGTGACTATCTTACTATGGACCAACAGATTAAACAGTTGGATAAAGTTTTATTTAAATTCAAATCACTTCAGATGGACAATTATTTTCTTAGTGAAAGTGTTAAACGGCTCCATGTTCCTAAGGGCTTATGTCTTTGGAAGTTTCTTCAAAGAGTTGAGGAAAACTCCCCTTTTCATATGGAACTTCTGTATCTCTTCAGTAAGACTGGGTTGGAACTCACCCAGTTAGTTATTAAATAGGGGTGTATATTATAAGACTGAAAGTGCATATGTGCGACTACATAAAAGTCGACACATAATGCACGAAACCTAACAAAAGCGAACGCCATGTAAGCAAATTTTTCCTTAGGGAAAAAACTTATGCGGCCATTTGCTAAAAAGATAATTTAACATCATAAACAGGTGGGGGCCTTTGTCTCCCACACCCCCTAACTAAATATACCAACTCCAAGATCGCACTATAGAGAAGGAAAGGGCAACTCCATGAAGTTGGCCAACTATCTCCTTACCCTATGACATATTCATCAAATCACTTAAATGCAATTCGAGGAATATGTGTCGCTGTTTCCATATTCACTCAGAAGCATTTTCGTGCTTCTAATATAGACCCCATTAAATAGAATGAATAATGTATGCATAACCGTAACAAAGAGATTAAGTTAGTTGGCTCTATTTCAGGTGACTTGAATTTTTTCCTAGTGTGACTTTACTTTCAACAATATTTTTCAACAAGCGGACTCTAAGATGCTTTCTGTTAAATGTAGAAAAGACAAAAAAACTGATGTGTGATGACAACGAGTATCGCAACAAGATCACTTATCCTACATTGCATAGAGCTACCTGTATCCCTTTTCCATCTGGAGGCATTTTTGACTCCTTGGAATGCATGTGGAATCCAACATTGCATGTGACATCCCTTTAGGGCAACTACCACTGAGAAGATCGGAGAGGTTGGTGAACAAACACAGAGCGAGGATGGATGGCCCAGGCATCCAGGCTTCAGTGGGAAGGACAACAGTCTGACAAAGAAGAACAGGTTTGTCCTCAAAACCAGGTAATGACAATTCCTGAAGATTTGCTGGCCGTATAACTTGCTGACATTTTACAAAGTACTGTGTCAGTAATGGCTCTCATTAATTTTAATGTGTATAATTTTACAGACTTACAAATTGGTCCTAAACACCATGAACTACTTTTGAAGGTTTTTACCTTCATTCCTTCTGGTTGAGCCAGTCTTGAGCACACTATACTTGATTTCAAAATGTTCACCAGGAAACTTAATTTTCAGGTTTTAATGGGAGACAAAAGTAACATTGATTTTTCTGGTGATAATTTTAAACCGAAAAGTCTTGCCAACCCCCCCATATATACAATTATCAAAGTATTTGAGAAATCGAGTGAATGAGAAATCAGAGACCTTTTGAAATCCAAGAGGAAATAAACATTTTATAACCTAACAAAAGAAGAAAGACTTATTCTTAACAATATTACTTTTAATGGCAATGTAAGATGTATGAAACCAGACAAGGAGGGGGGTTTGGTCAGTACGGACCTTATGGATTACACTAGTAGAATGATTTCATTATTAGATGAGTGTGTATCAAGTTGTGTCTGTGAAAGAGATTAACACTGCTTATCAAGCTGTTAATGTGTTTTAGATGAGCTTTTATTGTTCAACAACATTTCTTTGGATTTATTTAATTTTCTTAAAGTTCAATTTTTTGTTATTCCAAAAATTTCTGGAATTCCTAAGATCCACTTGAACTTGTCCAATCTACTATTCACGACCCATAGTGGCTGTTGGAGGCTATATTCCTGAGCCCTTTGGGAAATTTATTGATCAGAAACTTAAGTTGTTTTTCATTGACTTTTCACATGTACTCAGTGACTCTTAGGACTTTGTGGAAAACTTAGGAACATTACAGAATTTGGTAATTGTCTGTTAGTTATTTTAGAAATCAAAAATTTGTTTACTGTTATCTCTCACAAACTAGGGTTGTCTTGGTTCGGTAAGGTTATGTCACAATTTAAAGTGTTGTTTTCTGACAATTATGTTATTTTGATTTTTGACTTTATGGAGCTGATTCTTTGCAATAACTTTTCTTTTTCAATGGCGAGTACTTTAAACAGCTTCAATGAGTAGATATAGAGTTTGCTTGTGCCCCTATTGTCATCAGTACTGTGCTACTTAGGTGGGAGACCCAGGTTCTTTTCAAACTTGATTTGTTTCAATATTGTAAGTATTAATGCTATGTAGTCCTATCTTGCCGTAATTCTTGCTGGATGGGTTTGGAGCCAATATTCGGCTCCGACTCAGCCAATACTAAAGCTCGAGAGCTTTTACTGGCTCGAGGCTAGCCCCTATCCCATGGTGCCTCACGGTAAATCCTTAGATCTTGTTTGCCATAAAAGCTTCGAGGTTGTGTCTTACTGGCTTGTTGGCCAAGTAAAACTATTTTTTGCTATAGTTAGTCTTTTCCTACTTTTTCCATTATATTTATATATAGATAGTTTCTCGTCTCTTGTATGACTGTTTTTGAAAGTTCTTCAACCCCTATTCCCCCCCTTAGGACTGTACGGCCCATTTAAGTTAGAGGGTTGTAGTGCCCATTTAAGTTAGAATGCCTTTCCTCCCTTTGTGTGTGTGACTGTTAACGTTTTTTTTTTTTTATCTTCTTCGCTTCTCACTTATGATTGTAGTTAATACCTTTAGTACTGTCTAATTTGTCTTTCGATTCTAGAAATGTCAAAAGATAAAGATAAGGAGCATAAGGATCATCACTCTTCAGGGTTCAAAAAGTGTGATAGGTGTGCACAGAAAATGTCTCTTACAGACAGCCACACCAATTGCGTGTATTGCCTTGGTGAAGCCCATTTGCAGGAACCCTGCACCTTTAGTCATGCATTTAGCACTAGACTTTTAAATGAGAGAAAGAGGAAACTCATTGACAGGGGTCTCATGACCAGTTCCTTCCAGGGACAGCTGGAACTTGGTCAGGCAACTCCAAAATCCTCTAAGAGAAAATCATCAGCCCCGGCTTCGGAGCCAACATAAAAGACTAAAGTCAGAGCCAAGAAGTTCCGGTTCTGACTCAGCTTCATCCATTTTGGTGCCATCAATTTCATAGGCTCCGAGAGTCTTCGGTACCATAAAATTTTGCATGACATCGAGGCTGTATCTCCCACATTGAGATCTCCTATTTTGGAGAGAAGGAGGTCTCCGTCTGTCTCCACCAGATCCTCCAAGACCCTATCAGATGAGGACATTGAGAGGGTGGTGAAGAGGTTGCTTTCAGATCCAGCTCTGGCAAGAAAATTGGCTCCCCCAGACCCAAAGGTTTCGGAGCTGACCCCCTTACCGACAATTGTTCCTCCTCTGACTGCTTCGTTCTTGGACCCTATTACTTCACGTTCCTCTGTCTTGGACCCTTTGGGTCCGGGGATTCAACTTGTTTCCTCAGAGCCAATTACTCTATCTTCGATGACTCAGTCTGGAGCCGAGGGTTCTGGGAGCCGACGCTCTCATGTAGACTCTGAGGGGGACAGTCACCCTGGGTTCTCATCGGAACCGACCCTACCTTTTGGAGCCTCAGCTCGACTCAGATCAGCTCCCACTTCTGCTTCGGAGCTGTTCCCTCTTGCTAGGAGTCGACCATCTGCCCCCTCGGAGTAGAGGTCTTCTTCGGAGCGGGGGGGCTTTCAAAGCTATAGAGAAGGCTTTATCCTCTGCCAAAGCCATTCCATTGGAACCTGTGTCCCACCAGCAGCAGGCAGCAACCTCTTCCCCCCAGCCACCCCCACAGCGTAGGCAACCAGAGGCCCAAGTAGTCCCCATTGAAGGTGCCTCCTCTCTCTTCCGAGACCTCCCCAGATTATCCCACTGGAGAGCTTCCTCGGAAGAGGCTGTGCAAGAGGAAACATGTCGACTCACCTGAGTCTGTCATGTCGGACAGTGATTTAGAGGAATCAGAAGGGTCCCCTATATCCCCCTCTGAGGATGTCTCTTTTTCTGACATCCTAAAAATCCTTAGACAGAGGAGTGATTGGAAGACCTCTAACCCTACTGAGGATGAATCAGTGTATCTTGATGACTTTGGTTCCCAACCTTCCACTTCCTGGGTGATGCCGCCTTATGACCAACTTTTGGGGATCATATTGCGGAAAGCATGGATGCCTCCAGATCCAGTGGAAGCCATCCCAAGAAGGCCAAATAAGTTTATGACAGCACCTGAGGACAAGTCTTTCCTTAGTAAGGGAGTTCCAGTTCATGCTATGGTGGTAGCAGCGGCCACCAAGAGAGAATTATCTGAGACGTCTTCTAATATCCATCCTCCTAACAAGGAGTCCAGGACAATGGATAGGTATGGGAAGCGTACTCTTTCTTCAGCTGCATTTACACTAAGATTGCTGAATTACCTGACTCATTTTACTCGTCTTCAGAGGGATCTCCTGAAAGAGTTAGGAGACACCCTCCAGGGTTCAGTAGCTCTGGGTTCCATGGATAAGGTTTCTACACAGCTCTCCACCCTTACTTCCATAGCTAACTCCTCCATGAGGCTGATCTCATATGTGGCAGATGGAGCGAGTAGGGCAGCCGCAGCAGGAATATTCCTCAGGAAACTTTCTTGGATGAGTCTTTGTAATATTACAGAATCCTTAAAGTCTTCCTTTACTAACGTTCCCTTTGATTGTTCATCTCTCTTTGAACCCCAAGTGAAAGAGACTTTGACTAGGTGCGAGCAGGAAGGGGAAACCCTTATCTGCCATCGGAGTCCGTTTCTCTCTCCCATCCAGACCCTATCCCAAGGGTAATACAGGAGGGAAAATGCGGTTCTGCAAATCCCAAAAAGGTTTCCCTCAGGCACAAGGTCAACCCTCCCCCAGAGGCAGAGGGGGAGGATATAATGGAAGATGCCACCCTCGCGGCAGAGGAGGTCCGCAACATCAGGGAGACAGAGAAGCTTTCTCTGATCGTCCCTTCCATTGACCCTGAAGAGTTGCCCGACTGTCCTTCTCTGGAGACAGTCGAGGGTTGTCTATTGCTGTACCCAAGTGTCTGGCTAACTATCACTCAAGATCGTTGGGTGCACACAATAATATCCAGAGGTTACCTGATCCCCTTTATTTCTGAACCCCCAATAAACCGGTCTCTAACAGATGTACCACCCATCCAACTAGACCATGCAACATCAGAGGTCATCTCATTGCTGCAAAAAAGAGTCATCCAAGAAGTCCCTGCAAAGCAA
Organism: Protopterus annectens; assembly: GCF_019279795.1. Classification (NCBI taxonomy): domain Eukaryota; kingdom Metazoa; phylum Chordata; order Ceratodontiformes; family Protopteridae; genus Protopterus; species Protopterus annectens. The sequence continues at coordinate 534,067,279 of NC_056749.1, read as the reverse complement.
GTAGGATCCGGAACTTACTTTTGATTCTTTTTAGTTCCAAAAAAGACAGGGGACTGGAGATCAATTCTAGATCTCAGCAGGCTCAACAAGCATGTAAGGAAATTGAAGTTCTGAATGGTCACTCTGCAGTCGATATTTCACTTTATTGGGAAAGACAACTGGATGTGCTCAATTGATCTCCAGGATGTGTACTACCACATCAAAATGGACAGGCGCTCCAGGAGACACTTACTCTTCCGGCTGGGAGCCAGTCATTTTCAGTTCAGAACACTGCCCTTTGGCCTCACTATAGCCCCCAGAGTGTTTACCAAATGCATGGCAGTGGTAACGGCTCACCTGAGACATCAAGGATACCAGGTGTTTCAGTACCTAGATGACTGACTCCTCACTGCTACCACCAAGCATCAACTCATAAGGACCAGGGACGAGACTCTATCCTTGTGCACCAGTCTAGGCAACACTGTCAACCTACAAAAGTCAGTGTTTACTCCCACATAGCACTTTGTATATTTAGGCTCAGAAATAGACACAACCACCATGTCAGTAAGGCTAACACAGGAAAGAGTGGAGTCTCTACATAGTCAAGTCAGATCCTTGCTAAACAAAGAGTTCAGGCCAGAGTAGTCCTTCAAGTCCTAGGGACTATGGTGTCCGCCATCCTATTAGTTCTTCTTGCTCGCCTACACATGAGGATTTTCCAGTGGCTGCTATTTGCACAATGGTCGATGCAAGACCTTCCATTGTCTCATCAGATATTGATAACAAATGCATGCAGAAAGGATCTGACATGATGGTTACACACAAAACAACTTATCCTAGGTTGTCCACTTGTTCCTCACCAAGAGAAAGCAGTTTTGACCATGGACGCTTCCCAGATGGGGGGGGGGGGTCATTATCTGGGAATGACAGTTCAAGGTACTTGACAGAACCATGAGAACCACTTGCACATCAATGTTCTGGAGATGAGAGTGGTGCTGTATGCAATGCAAGCACTTCACAGCTCCCTTCCCACCGGGACGAGTGTGATTCAGTCAGACAACATGTCTGTCGTGTGGTACATAAACAAGCAAGGGGGAATCAAGTCTTACCCGCTTTGCCGAGAGGCCTTAAGAGTTTGGAAATGGGCAATGGATACTCAACACTTTCTGATAGCAATGCATATCCTGGGAAATCCAGTGTAATAGCAGACAAACTCAGCCAAGCAATTCTGATGCCTCACGAGTGGTCCCTGAATCCTATGGTTGCGAAAGAGATTTCTTTCCCAGATGGGACCAGCCTTGCTATGATCTATTTGCCACTCATCTGAACACCAAATGCAGCAGCTACTTTGCCCTCATTCCCCATCTGGGGATGTCACCCAGGGATGCTCTAGTTCACGATTGGCCCCCGGGACTTCTTTATGCCTTTCCTCCTTTTCCACTCATCCCCAAAGTAATACAGAAAGCAAGACAGTTGAGGAGTCCCTTGATCCTCATTGCTCCTTACTGGCCTCGACAAGTTTGGTTTCCCTTCCTGTGGCCTTACCTTTTGGAGGAACCATGGATTCTTGACCCATTTCCAGATATCCTGATTCATCAATCAGGACAGTTCCACCCCCTCCATCCACACCCTCAAATTGACAGCATGGCTGCTCCAGTTCCATGAATAGTCAGGTGTATTCCTCTATCCCCTGCGGTCAAATACATTCTAATTTCATCCCATAAACCTTCCACTCAGAAACTATATTCCAGCAAATGTAAAAGGTTTTTCCTTTGGGCTATGAATTGGGGCTTAGATCCATATACGGCTCCTATAGAATCTATTTTATCGTTCCTAGCATCAATTTTTCATGAAGGAGTAGCAGCCAATACAGTTAGAGTTCATTTAGCTGCTATTTCCAGTTTCCACTTTGGCTTCATGGGAAATCCAATCATGCAGCACTCCTTGTGTAAAACTTTCTTAAAAGGAGTTCTTCTCAGGCCCCCAATAAAACAACCATTAGAACCCTGGGACTTAAACTTAGTCCTCTCATCTTTGATGTCTGTACCCTTTGAACCATCCTCGTCTTCAGACCTAAAATTGTTATCATGGAAAACATTGTTCTTAGTAGCCATAACATCTGCTAGGAGAGTTTCAGAACTGCAAGCTCTAACTATTCGACCTCCTTACATTATTTTTCACAAGGATAGAGTCTCTCTCAGGACAAACCCTTCCTTTCTTCCCAAAGTATGCTCAGATCACAATCTGAATACTACTGTTGAGCTGCCTGTGTTTTTTTCCAAACCACTCTAATAAATCAGAGTATAGACTACATTAACTAGATGTTCACAGGATACTCAGGTTTTATTTACACAGGACTAAAGAATTCAGAATATCCAATCAACTTTTAGTTTCCTTTTCTGACAAAAAGAAAGGCTTGCCTGTTTCTAAGATTATACTTTCAAAATGGCTTTCGGATTGCATATCTTTTGCTTATCAGCAAGCTGGTAAACAATTACCTGTTAAAGTTAAAGGGCACTCTACTAGGGCTGTAGCTACTTCATGTGCCTTTAGAGCTAGGCTCCCAATTGATACGATTTGTGCAGCAGCTACTTGGGCAAGACCGCATACGTTTGTCACTAATTACAAATTTGGATTTGGCCTCCTGGGACAGGTCTTCCTTTGGGTCCACAGCGCTGAAGAGTCTCTTCACTTGAGCCAGCTGGGTTATAAGAACACTGTCCCATCCAGCAAGAATTACTGCGAGATAGGACAACATAACATAAAGAAGTTATGTACTTACCATAACATTCCATGTTTGTAGTCTATCTCGCCTATATTCTTGCATCCCTCCCTCCAACCACCTTCCTGTTTCTGGGGGATCTGGTGGACTGTTCTGGTGCTGCCTGACCTCGTTCTTTTTTGTTGTCCACCTGGAATGGATTATATTTCTAAATCCTTTGCTGTATTTATACAGCTCTTATATTGCTCTTACCTGATAGGTATTTATTGCTTTCTTGCAAACTAGATCTGGGGATTTGCCATGAGGCACCATGTGATAGGGGCTAGCCTCGAGCCAATAAAAGCTCTCGAGCTTTAGTATCGGCCGAGTTGGAGCCAAATATTGGATCCAAACCCATCCAGCAAGAATATAGGCGAGATGGACTACAAACATGGAACATTATGATAAGTGCATAACTTCTTTTTTTCGATACCTGGATGATGTATTTGTGGTCTGGGCTGGTAATGTTGATCAACTTTGTAAATTTATTTCTGAGATGGAAGTAACTTCTACATTTCTGAAGTTTACTTATAGTCTTAATAGTGGGAAGATACATTATTTGGATGTAGAAGTCAGAAAAGGTGATGGTGTTAGGTTCATAACTTCCATTTATAGAAAGCCCACTTTTTGCAATGCTTTTTTGTATTTTAAAAGTAGACATCCATTACATCAAGAGAGAAGGGTTGTAAATAGTCAGTTCATTAGAGTTTCTAGATTAACCTCTGATGACAAAGAATGCAATGATCAGTTTAATTTGCTGAAATCCATGTTTATGGAAAAAGGCTATCCAGAAACAATGGTAGACAATTTTTATACACAATTTTTTATGAAAGGAACAACAGACATGCACCTGTTATTAGTAAGGGGCTAGAGAGTTTTGATTCCTACAATATGATGGGTACCGACAAGAATGGTGTTAATTTTTCATTACATCAAACTAATTATTGTAATAACATGATTATTCACTATTCCTTGGATGCTGTGGATATTAAAAACATTCCACATAGAAATTGGTCCATTTTACAATGTGATGATGACCTTAAGTCTCACTACTCCCATCCTTTATGTTTAAAAATTGATCTAATATTAAGACAATTTCTGAAAAACCGTCAAGTACAGTTTACAATGGTTCTTGTAATACTTTTAAACGTGGCCGGTGCAATCAGTGTTCTTACATTGATACGGACCTGGGGGTGGAATGTTGGCTAGTGTGCAAAAATGGATCAGTTAATGTAGATACAGTTGTTTATCTGAGAGGGTTGTTTACCTGGCTAGATGCAGTACATATCCGGCATTTTATGTCAGAAAAACTAACAGTGCTTTGAACAAAATAATTTACCAGCATATTTACAGCATTGTTAAAGAGGACAACAAAAGTGCCCTAGCCAGGCATGCTACCTCTTGCAGGAATTTTATTGTTTGTTTCTTTAGCATATTTACAGCATTGTTAAAAAGGACAACAAAAGTGCCTTAGCCAGGCATGCTACCTCTTGCAGGAATTTAACTAAGTTTAAGTTTTTTTTTAGAAAAAAATAATCCCTTCTGTTTATTGTGGTGATTGGCAAAACCAGTTGTTGCACAAAGAAATGCTATGGCAGTTACGGTTGGATGCATCTAATTCACCTGGGTTCAATGATGCCATTTCTGAAGTTCAGAGCATCAAAACTGTACTATTTCTTTATCCTAATGTTTGAGTTTATATTTATTCTGTTTTTACATTTTCAAGATAATGTAGTATCTGACACTTTTACAGCAAGTAGTATACTATACCTTTAACCTGTTTGGGAGACTTTGGCTACATTGTAATTGATAGGCTTTTTAAGTGTGGGTGTTTACAATTTAAGGTTTTAAAATGTTCTTGTTTTGCTTACATGGTTATATGGTTCTGAGGCTGTCTATGGCTTTAAAATAGATGAAAGCGCTTAACCAATATTAATAAAAGCATATTCTTCAAGTTGCTTTGTCACCTGGTCGTTTGTTATTGTAGTATGTTGACTTGAAATTTTGAAATGCCTTGTCTGACTAACTGTGAGGGAGCCACTGGTGTTCTCTAGATACCTAATATATCATATCCTGAAATTATCAAAGGTCGAGGGTCCTCACGTAACTGCAGTGAAAACATAAGGAGAACAACTGAAATTATAAACCTATACTGAATAATTCTAATAATTAACTATAAATGTGCTGCTTTTAGTTTTTCTTATTTTTAATACCACTGCATAAACATGGCATCATTTTATACCCTATATAAGGCAAATTTTTAGCAACTGTGTTACAAAAATTAGCTTTCAGTTAACTTAGCACTCTTTAATGTGGTTTTGATTTAGTGAGTTGCTCTTTTTATCTAACCATAGTTAAAAGAGTATAGTAAAATAAAAGCAAACCCTCCAAAATGATTCTTATGTGGAGGACAGAGGCCCTCCTTTACTTATAACTAACTCTGATGTTGCAGAACTTCCAGATAAGATTTAATACCCATTGACAAGTACCATTTTGTTGTCTGACTATTTTTAAGAAACCATCATTGGATGAGTCCAGGAAAACAAGATACCCTTTAATGTTACCCCAAAGGTTAACAGGTGGTGAGACTGCTGTTTTTGTTTAACTAGAATAGTGGACTGATCACAGTAGAACCATTTCAGATGTGGTCTGAGTGAAAACAAGTTATACTGCACATGCATGCATACACACACACACACACACACACACACACACACACACACACACACACACACACACACACATATGCACACATACACACGCACACATCCACACACATAAACATACATATACATATATGTTTTACACTTTACAAAACTAATTTTAGTTTTACAAATTATTTATAATTAAGCATGCAGATGCATGTTAGGAAATTATATCATGTAATATCCAGTTCCATCCATAAAGTTGGGAAGTTTTAGTTACACAACATTGAGGTTTAGAAAAATGAGTTGGTAAGTTTTTTATATAATCACGTTCAGTGTATTAAAGGATGTTTTTATAGATGTAGTACACAGTGATAGGGCTTATGCAACTGAAAATGCTAAGGAAAACCTACATGGACACATAGTCAGTAGGGTGCCATGGTTGCAGATAAGTAGCATATATTGAGCCTGTCTCTGATCCAAACATATACAGATGATCAAATCAGCATAAAGAGCACATGCAGTGCAATTTGCAGACAGTTTTTCTGCCATTTGACCTAGTCTTCAATGCAGTTAAACATGCTGTTTTCCTTCGGTAATAACAGTGTCAACACACCAAGTGCGAGGCATACTCTGAACTCAAAGTACTTCACCCCCTCATGGAGACATTCAATAATACATATATTGACTGGTACAGGAGGTAGGTTTACAACGTATATATATATATATATATATATATATATATATATATATATATATATGGGTCCCATTCAAAAGACCGAAACGCCGATTCCCCGACGCGGAAATCACCGATGCCAGATGACCGACAGGTACGTATACCGACAGGGTGATTCGCCGACAGTGGAAAGACCGACAAGGGTAATCTGCGATCGCGACCCGGTAAGTGTGCGATAGTGACGGAGGTAGGAGTGGTCAGGTAAGTGAGTTAGGGTTAGGGTGCAGGTAGGTGATGTGTACGTTAGTGTCGGAGCTTGGGCTAGGGGTGTGTAAGTGAGTTAGGGTTAGGGTGCAGGTAGGTGAAGTGTGCGATAGTGTCGGACCTTAGGGTTAGGGTTTGGGTCAGGGCTAGTGTGTATGGTATGTAGTGTCGCGTGTTGTTTACGTTCCGTGTGTCGGTGATTTGGTGTTCGGTGTTTTGCGTTGTCGGGTTTGTGTCGGGTTTGTGTGTTGTCGGTTATTTGGCGTCGGTGAGTTTTGTGTCGGGGAATCGTGTCGGTGTTTAGAAGTAGACCCATATATATATATATATATATATATATATATATATATATATATATATATATATGTTTGTCAGTACAGTAAGACTCATATGAACGTGATGCATGCAAAGCCCCATTATAAGCAACAGTGATGCCATAATCCAGAGCTGCTGTTGATGGAACACAGATGGATTCCGGTTGCTGTAACTAGCAAGTGTGGGTTAGTACAGCATAACAGGATAGAGAGGTCATTCATGAATATGGACATGGAATAAAATGTAGATAGAAAATAGAATGCAGAAATAGACAATAAGTCGTATATATAGTGTAAATGGTCTGTCAATTACATGGCCCTGGTGCCTATCAGCATTCTGTGGACTACAGTTGTGAGCCTCAGGAGAAAGAAACTCTAAATATAGTTAGGAAAAATGTACAATGTCCGAGTTTGTGATACTTCACAGAATTCCTCTTGCTCTGAGTCACAGTGACTTTGGAGTTAGTACATATGATTAACGGTTGTGTGGGGGACTTTGATACAGCAAGTGTCAATATTTACTGCATTTCCCTACTTTATTTTTCAGAGTTGTGATGGAGCTTGCAATTATGGACCTCATTGTTCCAAAAAGGAGACATGTGACACTCACCTTTATATCCTTGCCTGTATGCACACACACACACACACACACACACACACACACACACACACACACACACACACACACACACACATACACACACACACACACACACACTTGATTGTATGCGTTATCAAGCCAAAGTATTGTCTGTCACCTGCCATGCCTGTTTTTCTTTTTCTTTGCATGCATGAACACGAAACAGTTTCATAACCCAGTGCTTTATCCAAAATATGTATTGCTGTGTTGCACATTATTTCATTATTATGCTCTGTTTGTTCATGTCTTCTAGCCAAGGGATAGACAAACTCTGCTTCTGAATGTACAATTCCCAACTGCCATATACAGCCAATAAAAATGTACATTAGCACACTCATTACTGTACCATACTTTTTGGGTTTTTTGGCACACAAGAAAATTAATGCTATTCATCTGATATGTTATTACACAATAGGTTATCATGAGTATGATGGGCTGAACAATGACAAAGCCTTTTCATCTTCCAGCACTAAAGGTGTGTGTGCCACCCATTACACCACTTCCACTGCTGAGTTTTACTTTACCTGCAGCATAAGATTTATACTGTTTATTTTTAACTTCATTTCAAAGTTTTGACAGGAATACTTGATGTTTTTGCAGAATTTTTATCTTTAGGGTAATGATTATTTGAGATGGTTGAGTAGAGTTACAGCATTTTAAATGATTTTTTTTTCATTTATGCTGTGATTTTGGTGTAATTTTGTACGTTAAACATTTACGGTTGGAATTTCTCATAAGTTTATACTTTGTTCCTTTTCTAAAGCTGGTTTATGTCATTTCTAATCATTTGAGGCTAAAACTAGCCTTTGTTTATTAAAATGGAGGACTTTCGTGACATGTATTTTTCCATTGAACTGTGTTATTGAAAGTACTGCCATTTTACTAAGAGAAGTATTCAAAATAGTATCCCTGCAGAAATAGACTTCAGACTGCTATTTAGATGGAGAATAGTCAGGTTTGTCCATTATTCACTGGGTCAACCATGCAGCCAGTACTTGGTATTGATCTGGTTAATTTTTTTGACACCTGACTCAATAGACTCAGATACAGTGCTTTCCCAAAAATCTACCCCTTGTGCACTTAAAAGCATATAAATAAATCAAGAAGTATGCTTCAGCCTATGACTTCTGACTCCACAATCGTGTTGAGCAGGCTATCAGACCACTCGCCTTCTTTTGCCTCCTGGAACCCTGGTGTTGTGTTAGTACCACAACTATACATGACATGAGGGTCAGACATGTCCTCCGGGGTTGTAAGGGGTGCAGAATCTGTTGCCAGTGTGGATTCATCTCCCGCTAAGGATTCTCCAAATTGAGCTGGTGGCCATAGCTAGATCCATTGTTCAGACAGTTGATTATGGGATGCAACCCCAGGTTATGAGTAACACCAGCCCTTCTACCTATGTTCAATAACCCAAGAATCCTGAACTTGAAGGTGATTTGGAATCTGAGGTTTCGAAGTTTCAGAGTCTGATCATTCAGTTTTATCTGTGGACAAACAGGTTCAGAAACCAAACAGTTGTTTTCTTTTTTTCAAATGCTAGCTAGATTTAAGAATATATTCATTTGGGAGCAATCATTGCTGCCCTCGAGCACAACAGAATTTATGATCTTTTGGAGAATGAAGCCCCCAACTTTATAACCTTCCCTCCATTGCTCCCAGTGTTGGAGGATGTTTTTAGAAAGCTTGCAGTTCTCCTCTGCTGAATGAGTTTGTGCCTAAAAAGTGTTTAAGCAATTCAGTGTGTGCTTGGCCATGCCTAGCCTCCAAGCCTTTTTGTCTGTGAACCAACTTTCTGTATCCTCAGTGACCTTTTCAAAGCCAGTCCTTTCAGATAAACTAGGTGTGTGGCTAGAATCTCAAGGAAAGAAGCTGGAACAGTCCAGCATAATAGTTTTTAAAGTGTTTTAACTACCAGTGTTCTGTGTGGAAATTTGTTTTGAGGTGTATCTGTGTATGTGTAGTTTAGATGATTTCACTGCATCATTAGCTGCTAAGCAAAAAGTCTGTGTCAAAGATATTCTTTCTAGTGTTTCTCAAGGGTCTAAACATGCTGTAAAGTGTGCCTTGGTGGGGGCCAGTACTGCTTCTAGAAATGCAGTGACATCAGTGGTGATAAGGAGGTATGCTTAGTTGCACAACCAAAACATTTCTGATGAGTTAAAAAATGAGATTGTGAATGCTCCACTTAATTCTTATTGTATTTTTGGCACAGCAGATAAATAGATTCTTTAAACACTGGGATGACAGAGGTAAACTGATGCAAGGGGAGTCATAAATATTCCATACTCCCAAGATTCCCAACAAACAGAAGTTCTACACAAACAAAACCAAAGGCACATAAAGGAAATGGCAGGACAGGAACTCCACTAAACCTAACAAGAAGTATTTATTTTCCTAAAACAATAACCCCCTTCTAACCTATGACTATGCTGAGTCACAGCACCTGTCTTTCTCAAGTTTCCCTATAAGTACCTCGTCTCAAAAGTTACTCTCAACAAGGTGGTGTGGCCATCAGTGGCTTCCATCAAATGGTGCTCAACATCATTGGCAGACATTACAGCCAGCAGTGAAAGGAGCTTCTGCCTCAGTTCAATGGGGTAACCTTCACCCACCAAACCAAACTTTATTATTCCCTCCTGTACTCCGGAGAATGCTGGAGTCATAGAACAGTCCCTTCTTCTGAAAGAGTGAACGGTTTCTATTCCAGAATTTTCCTGGTTCCCAAAAAAGAGCTGTTGTTTGGACCAGTGTTGGACCTATCCTTTCTGAGTACTTTTGTTAAGGCTCCCAAGTTCAAAATGCTCACCCTACAGAGAGTGCTTTCACTTTTGCTGGGCCACTGCTTCATGATGGCCCTGGATCTGAAGGATGCATGTCACCATTCTCATTGCTCATTGCTTCAGGAGATATCTGAGATTTTTTGTGTCTGGTTTGCAGTATCAGTTCACTGTGTTGCCTCTTACGCTATCCACTGCACTTTGAGTGTTTACCAGATGCCTTGCCCAGGTAGTGGCCCACAGCCAGACTGTCTTACTATTCACATCTTTCATTACTTGGACAACCTGCTGATCTGTGCAGAGTCTGTATTCTGATGTTTGGAATTGCTAGAGAAGGTCTCAACTTTACTCTCCCTCCTAGTGTTCAAGTTGAACCTTCAGAAGTCATGCCTGACACCCTCAGAAAGACTTGTCTTCCTGGAGTGCTTATTAAACACAAACAAAAGAATGTCTTTTCTTCCTGAAGACAAGATCCTGTATAACCAGATGGTATTTCAGGAATTCTCCAGGGGGAACATTGTCTCAGCAAGAGAATTCCAAAAAATACTAGGACTAATGGCATCCATGATTCTCATGATTCCACTGGCCCATCTTCACATGAGGAAAATTCAGTAGTATGTCTGAAGTTGTTGGAACCAGTATCTACATTCCTTGGAATTCCAGTTGCCACTGCTGCCCTTCATCGGATGAGAGAGTGGTGGAGAATACAGCTAAGTATCAACCCAGGGTTTTCCTTCTTCCCATTTCTTTCAGTAGGATCTGTCCAGAAAGATCCATCTGACTTCACTTTGGAAGCAGTGTTACTGGGAGTGCAAGTGCAGGAAACCTGGAGCCCAAGAACAAATGAAAGCACATCAATATCAATGAAATGTTGGTGGTGATACACACACTGAAAGTCCTTCACCACCTATTAACTCTGGGGTGTCTTCTTGTGGTTACAGACAACACCATAATGATGTGGTACCTCAATAAATAAGGTGTTACAAGGTCATACTCTCTGTGTTGGTTGGCAGTGATGGCTTGAGAACTGACTTTACAGCATTCTCTGACTCTTCAATATTATACAGCCCATCAAAACAAAGCATTGTGGTAGACAGACTAAACAGGTCCTGGGCAGACCTGCTGAAGTGGTATCTCAAGGCAGTGCTGTTCCAGGATGTAATCCAGATGTTTGCAATGCCCAAATAGATCTGCTCACATCCTTTCAAGCAGACAGCTGGAGATATTCTCTAGACATCCTTCCAGCCACATTTTGAGGAGAGACACATCATACCTGTCAACCTCTTAGAGCAAGAAATCTGGACAATGCATGACAAAATGGGGGGAAAAATGCCCAAAAATAGGGACAGGTTTGAAATATTGCTCTTATAAACTTAGCAAATTGATAGAATAACATGATTTGTCTTTGTATACATTGTTCTGAAGAATATGAAGTTTGAAACTCATGTATGTCATTATTTAGTGACTTTAGTCTTCATTTCATCCCAGTGATTTGCTAGAAAGCCACAGATTTTTATGACAAACAGACCAAAAATATGAGGCAAAAATCTGGACAGTCTGTGAAAATCTGGGCAGTTGAGAAGTATGAGACACATTCTTGTTCTCCTGGACAGGAATTTTCCTGTGTACATTTCCACACTTTCCACTGATTCACAAGGTACTTCTGAAGGTTCAGAAATAATGCCAAAGATCATTGTGGTGACCCCCTATTGGCCAAGGCAATCTTGGTTCTCCCTTCTAATAGTATAGGCCAAGGGCAATTGCCAAAGACTTCCTCACACTCTGGATTTGCTCACACAATCTCAGAGGTGACTGATGCACCTCTGTTTAGAGCAATGGAAAGCCTCAATGAGTCACTCTTGACTCTGTTTCATTTGTTTCATGAGGATATACAGTAGGTGTTAAAGGAGGCCAGAAAACCTGCTACAAGAAAATCTTATGTTTCCAAATGGGTGAGGTTTTCTAAGTGGTGTCTAAATGAGAACAGAGGGTCCCTTAAATTTAACATCCCTCTGGTCTTGAAATATTTGTGTGAGCTACTTCAGGATGGCTTATCATATGCGTACATTAAGGAGCATTTAATGGCCATCTTAGCTTGACTGCCAATGGATCCTCCTTTTTCTTCTTCTCCTTTGGTGAAATGGGTCATGAAAAGAGTATTGCATATGAGATCCCCTCGCAAGCAAATACATATTTTGTGGGATCTCAACTATGGTCAGGAAAATTTGACCTTACCACCTTTTGAACTGGCAGCTCAAGCTGATCTGAAGTTCTTAATCTGGAAAACTGTTTTACTTATTGCTGCGACTTCTGCATTGTGGGTTTCTTTGCTGCAAGCTCTCATGGTGGGACAACCTTACCTGATTTTTCACAGAGATAGGGTTGTGTAAAGCACTAACCACTCTTTCATGTTGAAAATTTTCTCAGAATTCACTCCCAATCAGTCTCTCTGTGTTCTTTCTAGAACCTAAGAATAAGTGAGAGAGGATGCCTCATACATTGGATGTGCATCAGCAGATTATTATCCTGACAGAATGAAACCCTTCAAGAAGGCTGACAGGCTCTTTATTTCCAGTAACTTGGCCCTTTGTCCATTTCTTTATAAAGCATTCCAAGCTGGATGTCTTTTCTAAATCAAGAGAGAGCTTCACTACAACTGTTTTCTAGGGGCTGCTGGACCCTTATCCTTGCTTTTCCCAGGTTGGGTTAGCTTTGAGATCTACCCATTTGTCATTAAGGCAGTGTTTTTAAACATAGTACAGTTGTGACAGTTGTATTTATATTTTTACTAATATAATTATATAATAAGCTGCCTTCTGTTTTATATTATGTTTTGAACCTGCATTTTGTATTGTACCTCCATTTGTTTTTTGCACTATGTTATGAATGTCTGCCCTCTTTGATTATCTCTGTACTGTACCTGCAATGTGCATTGTATATATTCATTTTTGTATATATGATTTTGTTTTTGTTTTTCACAGAGCTTATCTCCCCGGGCCTCTACTGAAAATGGACATGTATCCAATTAGACTAGCCCAGTCAACAAATGTAAAATAAATAAGTTGCATAATTCCTACTTATCTGTAACAGTAGATGTTCATAGAACACACTTCCTTATTGTCAGTACCCACCCACCATCCCCCTTTTTTGGATGCACATAGTTTGGTTTTGGAGTTGCCATTGAATTACGCTCAGCTAACTTTGTGTGTGTGTGTGTGTGTGTGTGTGTGTGTGTGTGTGTGTGTGTGTGTGTGTGTGTGTGTGTGTGTGTGTGTGCAATTTTTGGTTTGGAACAGTAAGTGTTTATAAAGCTTGTATTTTTTTCTTCTCCTCGTCTTCCTGCTGGACCCTAGAAAACTGAAAGGGTGCTATATGTGAGTCTAAAAGGCAGTCCCTGCACTTTCAGGTGATTGGTCCATCACACTTACAGACAGGCAGTGAGAGGGGCTCTGAGCTTTGGTAAGCTGCCAGAGGAAGGGTAGCAGGGTACTGCTACCCATATGCCAGTAAGGCAGTGTGTTCTCCAATACCGGTATAGGTAAGTAGGACATACTCACCTGAACTTTATTTATTTGTCCAGTCAAAAGCAGACATTTTGATCACTGACTTTTAGACTGAAACTCCTTATCTGCCATTACTATAACTGTAAAATATAGTCATAAAACAATTCTTTCTCAGTGGTCATATAATAAAGATTTGAGAAAACCATCAGAGTCCTGCTTCTGTCTTTAACACGTACAGGCATATCTTATTATATTCTGACCTGATACATTTGTTGATGTTCTTATATTCTCTGTAGATGGCCTGACCTCTTATCATTCTGACATGAGAAAGCGCCAGTCTACACTAGCCTTTCTATTGCCTCTTAAAGCCAGCAGCAGGAAAAAAAAGTGATTTAAAGGGCAGGCAAATGAATGCAGCAGCAAACATTCCCTAATTTTGATTAATCTAACATTGTAGATATTATGGATAAATAAGAAGTCAGCTTCAACACCACCACACAGTTTTAATGAGAGGCACTAAACCCTAACATCTCTGGAATGCTGGAAGAGTCTTGAAGCCAAGTCTTCATGAAAGCACAGGTGTTCACACTCCTCAAAATGAGAAAAGCATCAAGGTTATCTATCATTTTATAAAGACTGCTCAGAAACTGCATTTAAAGTATTGCCACAAATCTGGAGGAAAATAAAACTCAATATAAGGCAAAACTACCTAAAATACTAATTTTAAAATTCACTGATTAACAAGCAATTTTTAATCTATAGCAGGCAATCATGGTTGCCCGTACTTCAACAGCAAATGTTACCAAGTCCAAATTGAGATGTGCTGTCATGATTTTGGGAGTGAACTCCTCTACCTGTGATAGGTTGGGTGGTACTTAAACATATTGTTTGAGCCAGATACTGTTTAAATAAGAAATGGAAGCATGCAAATACAATTTGGTAGGATTATACCAAAACTTCAGCAAGCTGTGGTGAAGGCTAAAGAGGTTAACATAATCTTGGTCTCGTGCAAAGTCAAGCAGTCAGGTTTCTTCTTTGGCCATAGCATGGATCTTTCCAAAGGTGCTGCGGTTTCTTCTCTCTCTGTACCTAAAAGAAGGAATAACACAGAATAGAAGCTGTTCCCTACAATGTGGGTTCAGACAGCACCTCAGCCATTGGTGGGTGACTCTGCAGTAGACATTTGTTGCTCTTCAGAACACTCACTGTTTACTTCTGGTTCCTGTGGTCTAGCCCCTTCTGCCACCATAGAGCAGGGGTTTAGTGCCCAATCTGGGCATGCCTGTTAAAAAGAAACAAAAGTTAAACATTGCTTATCCAAAGACATTTTGTCTGTTAAGGCTAATTTTCTTACCTTAGCTAGGAGTTTATTGTAGGCTATTTATCCTGGAGAGTAGAAATCCATAGCAGTAGTCTAACTAGGTCAGTATATTACTGAGGAAAATATGAAAGATGATTATGATATAGACAGACGTAAGTTTTTTTTTCTTTGTATAATTTTCAAGCCTAAAACTCTTATTCAGAGGAAAGGTTGTCCTCTTCAACTCTTTAAAAGGAGTATTCCTTTTCTAATACTAGTTCCAAGATGTTTTGTGTTCCCCATTTTGTGGGAATGATTGCATATTGCCCCTCAACTGTGGAGATATTATGATATGATGCAAGTGTATTTAACTCATGTGTTTACCCATTCCTCCTAGTATGCCAGCCTTAGATGATATGTTAAATGCTGCCTGCAATGGTTTTGATCCAAAGCCTTCAGTCCCTCAAAAAGGCAGAACACTTATTAATACCAGCCCTTCCCCTGCGGACAAGAAGTAACGGTATTGGCTACATTTCATAAGATAAATTCTTTCTTTCAGTTTATTCTGTCAGGTTGTTGACAGCTTGCATTATTCATCATAGGTTAATAGTTAATTACTAGGTTATTAGTCAACAGACTGTTAAAAGCCTGGCCAGTAACCAGTGGTCAGAATCAAACCCTGTACCTGTATTTGTGAGGTAAAGACCTTAAACATTATTCCAACCCCACCCCTGCTACATTTCCTTCAGATAGTAAATTCTGCCTTAATCCTACAATTTCTATCCAGTCTCAGGTGTCTAAACATGTTTGGAAGAGTGTGTATGATTTTGTAGATAATGTGCCTAAGGCCAGTACTACTGCTGCTGTTTCGAGAAGCTATGTGTGGGGGATGTACTCAATAGTTTTCTCAGGAGGTAAAGTCTGAGATTTTAAACTCTACTTTAGACAAGGAGGTTTTGATTAGCCCTGCTGCTACTCAGGTTCTCAAACAGTTTGATGACAGAGGGAAATTAATTCAGAGACTCACTAAGATTTTTCAAGTGCCACATTATAGATCATACAGACCCTCTACTTATTTTTTTTTAGACAAAATAATCAGTCCCTGCTATCTTCTGGCAGAGGGGGAACAATAACAAACATGAATCTTTTCAATAAACGGGACAGACTACACCTTTAGAATAACTATGACAGCATTTATTTCCCCTACCCTCTTTCTGTCCCTGCATCTCTAAGTCTCTCCCATATACTGGATCTCAATCTTTCCCTTTGTCAACAGAGTGTATCAGACTTTTGGGTAGCACTACTGGTTCAGGATGGTTTTATTTGTCACTGGGTACATATCCTTTCTCAGGGGAAATCCTCCCTAACGTTCATACCCAGCAGAGCCTTTTTCCTCATATTCTTCAATATATGCTTACCCTGGGAGTCATACTGCTAGCGCCTTTAATGAATGAAGGTTTCCACTCCATAATGTTTCTGGTTTCAAAGAATGAGCTTCCTGAAGAACAATTCTAGATCTTTCCTTTCTCAACCTGTTTATGAAAGTGCCAAAATTAAAAAAAATGTTGACACTGCATCTGTTACCAATCATTCTTTATCTGAGTTTTATGGTAACATTGGACCTGAAAGATACTTATCATCACATTCCCATAGGCGACAGGCATCAGAAAATCTATCAGATTTTTTGTGGGTCATATTATCATTTGTCTGCATTACCCTTTAATTTAGCTGCAGTTCATATGGTATTTGCAGAATGTCTAGCTCCAGGGATGGCTCATTGCATACCACAACGTTTTCACATTTTCTGTATTTAGACAACTTACTGATCTTTGCAGAGTCTTTTGACAGATGTCAGGAGTCCTTGGGTTTCTTTACTCCTTACCGGTCCTTCCAGATAAATGTTCAAAAATACTCACTGACTCCATCACACAAGATTGTCCTTTTAGAATTCCATTTAGATGTGTATCTTCAAAGACATTACTAACACAGAAAAAGGTAAATTTGTATCTGGAAACATTCCTGGTCTTCTTCAATCAGTCTGGGTTTTCAGCCAAACAATATCTCAGGATTATAGGATTCATGACTTACATGATTCTCATGAGTTCTCTTGCCAGGTTATACATGAGAAAATTCAAATGTTAAAAAAAAACAGAAACATGTGGATCCAACATTCTTACCCTCTAGGATTTTGGGATTCCAATTTTTGGCTTCATCAAGAAAGAACTACATTGGCTGAGGCAACAATATGCCTCAGATTTGCTTGGGGAGCGGTTTCTCTCAGGATAAACATGTGAGGCCTGTGGGACAGTTCAGATGGACCAAAGCACATAAATGTCAAAGAAATGTTAGTTGTGATCCATGCTTTAGAATCCATTCATGACCTGTGGTCCCCAGGATCTTTGCAGATGATTACAGACAATAACACAGTAATGTGGTACATAAATGGGGGGGGGGGCAGCCAGACTTACCCAATGTGCAGGCTAGACACATGGCCTGGGAGTTAGCTCTACAGCATTGTATAAACTTTCATGCATCTTACATAATGTGAGAGCTAAATGTAGTGGCATTCAAGGTAAGTAGGACCAGGACAGACCCTCATGAATAGAAATTGAAGGAGGGGCTCTTTCAGCACCAGAACTCTAAACAAACAATCCTGGGAACAGATCCTTTTTAATTTACTGGGATAGGAATGTTCCTTTATGCATTTCCACCATTTCCACTGATATCCAAAGTAATTCTGAAGATTCAGCACTCCAAAAATAATTGTGTTGACACTCTTTTGGCCCAGGCAACACTGGCTCTCCTTTTGTAGGAAATTGGCCAAAGGCAGGTACCATAAGCCACTCCACAAATGGGATGTATGCACCCTAGAAAGAGGGAGCTTGATACGCCCCAGTCTCAAACATCTTCAGCAAACTACCCAGATGATTCAGTTTTAATACCTTTTAGGCATCTCTTTTCAGAGGACGTGCAGCAGGTACTAAAAGAGGCAAGGAAACCTGCTACTAGAAACTCTTATATTGGCAAGTGGAAAAGATTTTCTAATTGGTGCCTAGCCAATAACCAGAGCCATATTAGGGACTATGTACCACTGATGCTCAAGTATTTGTGTGAGTCACTAGCCTCTGGCCTTTCATACTTCTCTGATAAGGTATATTTTGTATCCATTTCAGCATGTCTACCTGTGGATGCTCCATTCGCCTGGCCAGCATCCAAACATGTTGCTCCTTTCGGGGACCTTTATTTTATGCCAAAAAGTTAACTACATCTCCTACTGCACCTGAATTTTAGACAGATTTAAAGTTCATTAAATGGAAAACTGTTCTTATTGCTCTAACATCTGCAAGAAGAGTATCTGAGTTGCATGCTGTCATGGTCAGTGAACCCTATCTGGTCTTCCCCAGGGACAGGATGTCATTAAAAACAAATCCTTCTTTCTTGCCCAAGGTTGGCTCAGAGATTACTTTGATTCAGGTCATCAATCTCCCAGTGTTATATCCTGATCCTCCTAATTTTGGAGAAAGGATACTGCATACTCTGGGCATGTGCCGGCACTATCTTGATAGAACCAAGTCCTTTAGAAAAACTTGTCAGCTATTTATTTTTATGTTGGGACTATGAAAGGAAAATCTGTCAAAACAGACTTTTTTCCAGATGGTTATTCGCCCGCCTATTGCCTTTTGTTATACCCAACATGGTAAACCAGTTCCAGGCAGTATCAGGCCACACAATATAAGAGCCTCATCTTCTTCAATGACATATTGGAAAGGGGTAGACTCTTGAAGTGTTCTAGAGGCAATTACACATTTCACTGTATATACCTTTACAAGGTATTACAAACTAGACTGCTTTTCTAGATCCAAGACGGGCTTTGCTAGGACCATTCTTCATGTTCTCCTGGATCCATATCCTTCCTCCTCCTAGGTTGGATAGTCATTGGTAATCAATGTACATAGCATAAAAGGCTACTGTAACAGTGAAAATAATGAACATAATTCAATTGTGTAAGTTGGACTTACCTGTAACAGTAGCTGTTGGAATTCCTCACTGCTACAGCAGTTGCACCCACCCTCCATCCTTCTAGTATTGTATATAGTTATTGTTGGGAAATTGTTTGGTGGTTATTTCTTGTTTTAGTTCAGGATGAATACGCTACATCTTAACTTTTAGGCAAGAAAGTCCTGAAGATTTTCTACTCTCTCTGCCGATTTTCCCTCATCAGGACTGACCATTCAGGAGTCAGAGTAGAAGCATGGCAGGGAGCCAGAGCTTGTAAGCTGTCTGGGTATTGTGTCGTGGGTAAAACACAACCCGTACAGCCTAAAAGGCTACTGCAGCAGTGAGGAATTTGAACATCTAAGTGCAACTTACACAACAGTACTTTGCTGCTTATTGCATAGCTATACAATATAATGCAGTTTGGAAAGATATGCACATTTGCAGAGAAACATATTTACATTCAAAAATCACAATCAAATTTAATAAAAAATAGAATGACTATAATTTTAGCTGATTACTTTCAATACACTATGCATGCTCTAGCAGAGTCAAAGAACACAAATAATATAATAAAACTTTTAAATACTGTATTTATTTACATTCATAGTTAAAAACTATATTTATATACATTCTTGGTTAACATTTAGGTTGTTTTCCAAATTTCTTCTGTATAACATTTTAGAGCTTATTGGTGCAATTGATACTGAGAAACATAATTACTCTCATCAGAATTTATTCTTCTGTATACTAATATTGGTATGTACTTCTTGTTTATCATATGTAGTGAAACAGGAAATGTAAACGTCACTTATATGAGCTTTTCTCCCTGTGCTTCCATTGAAAATGGGCCTTGCCCTGCTGGACTTTCTCAGTAAAAAAAAGACAAATAAAATAAAATATTATTTTAAGTATGTGGATAATACAAATATTTTAACTTTAGAAAACAAAAACTTACAACATAAGTTTAGTTTCAGTAAATTAGAGTGGTTGGATATTTGGTTTGAAGGAAATATTATATATCAGAAACAAAAGGTATTCCCAACTCAGATAAGAATAACTTTGTAAGATTTATATTGCATTATATTTTAATGCCAAACAGAAAAATTAAATTGTGAGTCCTGTTTATGGAATCTGTACAGTGAGAGAGATGTAGAAAGGTTCCCAGGAGCAGTAAGCCCATTTTACTGCTTGTAGTAAGCATTTCTCATTCAGAGACAGCCCTACCACAGTGTTGTCTACTGGAAATGCAAATGCAGCATTCTGGAGCTAAGGGCCTATGTTAATTAGCCATGTGTTCTCCCCCATAAATGCCTGCAATAAGGCATTTAAGCAGCAGAGTGATTCATGGAACCACTCAGCTGTATAAGTTATCTTGGCCAGCCATGTTAATGAACACAAACAAAAGTTTGCATTCACCTATTACTTTCAATGGGAGAGAGCACGTTTGAGGCAAGTGCCAGGGAGTTTAGCAGACAGGTAGTGGTGGTGGGGGCTGTGCATGTGTGTATTTGCATGTTTGAGTGTATGCAGAGGGATGAGTGATTTTAAGTGTATGCAGAGGGATTAATGGTTGTAAGTGTGTGTGTGTGTGTGTGTGTGTGTGTGTGTGTGTGTGTGTGTGTGTGTGTGTGTGTGTGTGTGTGTGTGTGTGTGCACACGTATGGGTGTATGAGTGAGCATGTCTGTGAGTGTGGGGTGTGTGTATGTGCGTTTATGAATATGTGAATATATGTGGGTGGTGTTATACATCTAACCTCCCCCAAACTACGAACAAATCCTGCAATATTTTGGGGTGACACTAAGCACCAGAGATACTTTGAACAACACTTTGGCAACACAAAAGAAGTATAGGGTCTAGGTGGGGACCAGTAGTCACCAAGGATGTACATCATTACAGTAAGCCACAATACAAAAAGGGAAAAAGCTTCAGACCCTGTACACTCAGCACAAAACAGTTTCTTAGTTAAGTTTTGGTTCTTTGTGTTACCACTAGACTCCAGGGATACTCTTAACATATTACTGTAACTCACTGAAAAAAAGTTTAAATTGGGTAAAAGTTTCAAACCCTGCACCCTTGACAAAGAAAGCAACTTATTATTAAACCCCAGTCTTAGTCCTCTGATAACTGAGGAGGGGTTGTATTGCTGTCTGTTTGTTAAACCACAAGAATTATGAAACATAATGTCTGACATTATTAAGTGACTGCAACAGACAGGGCATGTATAAGAGGCAATGTCAGGAAGATTCTTTAAAATCAGGGCTAGATGAGAGGAACGGATGTGTGCCTGTGATGGGATACATACCAGTAAATGGCTGTGCTGAGGACTTCATGTCAAAGTTGGAGGAACATTGTATGACACCAATGGAAGTTTTAAATTAATACTTCAAATCACACTAAACGTTTGACATTATTGAGTGACTGTAAGGTATTGGCAAAATTAAGAGGCTGCATCAGGAGCATTATATTAACTCACAGACAGCTAAGAGATAATCTCGCTGTGTGTGTGTGTGTATGTCTGTGTGTGTGTGTGTGTGTGTGTGTGTGTGTGTGTGTGTGTGTGTGTGTGTGTGTGTGTGTGTGTGTGTGTGTGTGTGTGTGTGTGTGTATTTCTTTTGAATGTCTGTATGTATATGGAAAAGTGAATAAGGATGGCGTGCCTATGGCAACTCTCTGCATGGACTGCCAGAGGTGCTTACTGCAGGAAAGTGCTGATTTGAACTAGAGGTAGTTACTGACAATTAAGAGGCATGCAAAATAGATGATAATGAGTTCTTTGTGTTTCCCTTGGTCATGAAAACATCCCTTTATGACCACAGCTCTTACCTCTCACAGTTGGGGTCTTTCTGAATCTCAGAGAATATTTTATTATATAAAACAGTTATTTCAGATTCACACTGGAACTGTGTAATTAAAACTTCTTAGACCAGTTTAAAAAATAGTGATCAGATTTCCTAACAAAACTGTTACCTCTTTTTGAAAAATGCCTTTATGGAAATGTATTCATAGGACTCTTTATGCTTCATATAAGATTGCTAAAATGCTTAAAAAATCTTAATAAATGCTGGAGATGCAGTAAAGAATTAAAGGCTGATTGGGAACACATATTTTTGAAGTGATTCGTTAAA
The DNA here is from genome assembly GCF_019279795.1 of Protopterus annectens. Lineage (NCBI taxonomy): Eukaryota > Metazoa > Chordata > Ceratodontiformes > Protopteridae > Protopterus > Protopterus annectens. Next base: position 534,045,292 of record NC_056749.1, on the reverse strand, counting down.
CCAGTTTGGGAAAGATATTTAATCATTTGTGCAAGTTCTTTGGTCTAATAGGGTCATAGGTTCATAGGTAGGTACTAGGCTATTGGCCCTAGGGCAGGGGTGGGCAAACTTTTTGATTCGTGGGCCACATTGAGTTCTAACATTTGACAAAGGGGCCGGAACAACCTGGAAACATCAAAAATCTGGACAAGGACCATGAAAAATAGGTACAAATCTGTATGCTGTTTAACATAAAATTTGCATGCTTTACTTCTACAATGACTTGGATTTTATTTTTACACTTTATTGCACAATGCACAAACACCAATAGATCTCTGTTAAACAAAGCAAAACTGTCTCACAATGAAAATAGAGTTGGCATTAAAACTTCTCTACATTCATTAAAATAGCATTGAAATCTACACCACATCCAAAGAAAATGCATCTGGCCAATAGTGGATAAAGATTACCTTTGTGCTGTTTTCAAATCATTATCCCCTTGCACACAACAAGAAAGATGTATGTGTTCTTTGTTACACCTTCCTGACTTTAGTAAATTATATTCCTTGTATAATAAATAATAAATAATAAATGAAATAAGCAAGGAAGCTAATACTGCAAATAAATATCATTAATATAAAAATATATAGTATATTAGTATATAATGCCTTTCAAGATTCTGAAATAAACTTCCTCTTTACTATACGACGAACTTAATAATTAACTTCCTTCAAAAAATAACCTTGATGCATTTGTTTGGGAAGTAGAAAATACTAACGTAAGATTATGGCAATCCTGCTTCTTGAAGACCAGTAGATCATAAGCTTGTCAGAGTAACCTTCTGATTGTAAATCTATAAAAAAGTAGTAAGAATATTTCCAATGCTAATTAATGGCTGTAGGCAACGAGTGCAACATAGACATTACAAGAGGCAGAAGAAAGGATTTCAGAACAAAACATGAATATCTACAAAATGATCAGCTTGAGTTGCAATAGATAAAGCAGTCAACTTGCTATCCATAGCAAGATCACAGCTCTTATTAAGTTAAACAAGCACAGGTCCAGCAAGAAGTAAATCAGTCATCCCAGCCTAAGGCAGACCCTGATAACATTTTACAAGAGTGTGCCGATTCAGGGATGGATTGGGTTATTTATCGTGTGAAATCATATCCAGATTTCCCCAGAAGTGATTAATGTGACACAGGGCAGAGTGCTACAGTGCTTAGTAGAAGAAAAGAATGAACTGGAACTGAAAAGATGGTGTCTCTTGTTGTATTGTTAAGTAAGCTGAACCAATAGCGTGGCAAGAATAATAAATCTAGTCAAAAAAGATAGATACATTTAGTCATACAACTGGAAGAGATGTGTTTTAAAAAAGAACACTGCCTACTGCAGAAAAATAAAGAAGCGGTTTCAGGCATGCTTAAGTCTAAATATATATTTTTTTCATTTGTAGATGAAAATCAAACCTTCTGGCAAATTAAGCTGGGTGAATCTATTCTAGCAGCATTCATTCACTTTCTCTCTCCGATCGCTCACACACACACACACACTTCACCTTTCAAACCTGCATTCATTCACTTTCTCTCTCCGATCGCTCACACACACACACACACACACACACACACTTCACCTTTCAAACCTGCATTCACTCACTTTCTCTCTCCAATCGTTCACACACACACACTCTTCACAATTCAAACCTGCATTCACTCACTTTCTCTCTCCGATCGCTCACACACACACACACTTCACCTTTCAAACCTGCATTCACTCACTTTCTCTCTCCGATCATTCACACACACACACACACACACACACACACACACACACACACACACACACACACATGCATTCTGTGATTCACTCATTTTCTCTTTCCTATTGCATACACACACACACACACACACACACACACACACACACACACACACACACACACACACACGCACACACTCTCTCTCTCTCTTACCCCGAGTAGTGCTCGGCGTCTTCTGTTCAATCCATCCTCATGTTGCTGCTGCTGCCATTAATCCTGGGCCCGGCTCCGTTTCTGGGCTCGCTGAGTCAGCCTCTTCTGTTCCACACGTTGCATTCCCACTGACTGTTAACTTAACCGCCAGCCAGCCGGAAATGATGATGTGAGCTCCTTGAGCTCAATTCTGACTGGCTGGTAGCCTGACGGTGCTGATGTCATCGCGCACGTGATGACGTCAGCCCCGACAGCGTGAAAATTTTAAAAAAATTATTAAAATTTATTAAATTTTTTAAAGTTTGGCGGGCCGAATCAAAACGTTTAACGGGCCGCATGTGGCCCCCGGGCCGTAGTTTGCCCATGCCTGCCCTAGGGCCTATAAGCCTAGGAAAATGGTACCCTGGCTTTTGCCATGCAAGAAAATTATTTTCCTGTGCCCCTGTCCAGCAGAACCACAGAAGTGATCCCCGGGGTGAATTTCCTATCTCTCATCCAATCATCAAGATTTTTCTTGAAAAGTGCTAATGAGGAGCTTTGTTTGATATAGATAGGTAGTTTGTTCCAGAGTATGGGAAGTCTCTGAGATAGGAATCTATCCCTCCAGCATGTTCTGTTTATTGTGGTGACAAGGTTTAGGTCCCTAGAGCGTGTAGCTCGGAGGGATTGGGATTTCTTTACGTGGAGCATGTCCATCAACTCTGGGTTTGACATAGCTTTGTATGTTAGGCAGATATCGGCTCTGAGTAGGCTTATAAGCTTATTTTCATTAAATATAATGGGCCCAGATTCTTAAATTTACTGCAATATATACAGTGCCATGTACACATCACAGTATGTTTTTTGTATTCAGTAAGTACCCTTGCATGATGCTCTATGGTCCACTAACACAAAGACGTACAGCACTGCAAAGGGCTGGCCCTGTGGCCATGATGAATGTTAATGAAATATTCAGTGGAGGGACATCTCTCCCTGTTACTGCTCCCAGGAAACCATCTACACATCCAAGCAATTCAATAAAATGTAATGGTACTGACATCATAATGGGGATTGGAGGGTGGGGGGATAAACTAGACCACCAGGGCCTAAGTCATACTTGCCATAATGGTGCTAAGGTATTACTGAGGTAGGCAGACCATGGGAGGGTAAGGACAGGTACAGGGACTCTGTGCTTGTGTGTGTGTCTGTATGTGTGTGTGTGTGTGTGTGTGTGTGTGTGTGTGTGTGTGTGTGTGTGTGTGTGTGTGTGTGTGTGTGTGTGTGTGTGTTATACATGTATGTGATTGTGTACCTGTGTGTGTGAGAGAGTGACTGGAGGTGGATGCCATTGACTTCACAAGCAGCAGTATACTACCACAACATGCAGATCAGCCATGATCTGCACATCATGTTAGTACTTGCAATTCAGGAAACATGTCAATTTAGCTAATATTGAGTTCCAACCTTGTCATGGATAGCATGTTGCTGAATTACAAATGGGCATGTGTCACTGAAAGGGCCTTTCTAGAGCAAGATGTATAACTTGCACTAGGGCCTTTAATAAATTCTTGGGATAGTATTTATTATTTCTATTTCATCTTAAATTAAAAATTAATCAGACACTCCTGTTCAGATGCATATCCTGATAGAAAGAAGTATATTGAAACTGGAAGAAGCTTTTCATCCTTCTTTACTTGATTTTATTAACTTAATATTTTACAACTATGACAATGATATTAGTATAATAAAATGAAAACGTTAAGGTGAAAGTATAAATTATAAATATTGGCATATGCTAAGAATGTTGAACAGTATGAAAATAAGACTTTGAAAAGTTAAAACATATTCATAATATTAATCATATTTAATAAGTTTATTTAGTTTTGGTAATATGTTTTAGCTGTTTAATACAAAATGTTCAGTGATTCATAAGTTCTGCTAATATAGCAATAACCAACAACGTGGGTATGGTATATTGAAGATTTACTTAAAGTTGGTGTGGTTTAATCACGAGGCCGAAGCCTGAGTGATTAAACAAAGCCAACTGTGGGTAAATCTTCAATATACCAAACCACTGAGTTGGTTTTTGCTATTATACAATGACATTATTTAAGAGAAAATTACTTACTTTGCATAAATAATGTCTTTGTATAATGGAACCGTGGTGCTCTTCTACTTTTCCCTTGGTATCCTGGGGCATTGCTGATGTACTTTGCATGTGTATGGGACTTGCATTCCCATGCTTTCACAGTACACCAGTGCTGTGTAAAGGAAGCAACAGAGAAAGGAAGATCTTTGTTGCTTTTTTTAATTAAAAAAATTAAAAAAGAAACTGGTATGCTTTTAACGTACAGGACAGATGGGACACAGAAAATAAAAGGATAATCAGGTATGTTTCTTTAATTTTGAGTAACTTACCTGATTATCCTTTTATTCTTCTCTATGCTGTGTCTCTTGTTCGTTTGGGTCTCCAGTTTTGTGAGTTTATTTTTTTTTTAAATGAAAGAAAAGTACATTTTTTATTGTATATATTAATGGAAGAAAGTCTGGGCGACTGGACTTTTTTTAGCTGGCATATGCTTGGATTTACAATGGGCACGTTGGTTGGGCTGACCAATCAGCATGCAACCTTTTGAATACTAATGGCCAGTCATTGTATAATATATTTTAGATATCTTATCCAAAATGTTTAATGGTTCATAGGTCCTTTAGGAAGTAATAGGCGATCAGTCTGCAGTCCATTACAGGCCTAGCCAGTAAACCATATTCAAAAGTTCCTACTACCCTCAAGAAGGGCAATACAAGATAGACCACAGAAGAATTTGAGGCTGCCCATCCAATTATCTAGATGTAACTTGAAAAAGACAAAGGTGCTTCTCTGTTTGATATGGAGTAGAATTTTGTTTTAGAGGTGTCAGACATGTTGGGGTATGAATCTATCATGTCAACATAGTTTATTTATCTGTTGATGGAGGTCTAGATATATGCTTTTAAAAGCTTGTAATGCCAGACATTACTTCGAAGAAACCTCATATTCTTATTGAGCTTAGAAAATAGTGTTTCACAACTATCTAATCCATAGATGGTAACATTGTACCATTTCCAGATCGGTTAGTTGTTCCCAGCCCAAAAACGGCTAAATCATCACGATCGGAGGCAAGCCCCCACAAATATTAGATACCTCCATTGGAAAAAGTCAACCACAGCCTTCTAAATCAAGCAAAATCCATGGCCCAAAATTAAAAATAGAGTTATCATATTACAATGTTGGTACCAGAACAATGCAGCAATAATAACAGTAAATCAAATATTAATCCAATAAGGATGATAAGCCGCAATCAAAATAATGGTCAAAAACACAGCAACCAATCAATTGTTATCAGTATGTTTTGAAATGGTTCAGCCAACTGCCAGAACCTACAGATAATCACATTAAACCCACATCAGAGGCCTACGGTAGACCCCACATTATTTGGGTATATCAGGACTACAACCCAAAAAGGAATTGGACAATATCAGCCCCTGTGAAACAGTCTGTAGTGTTGAATCAACACCAACTGTTAAAATCCAGATAATTCTAACATATGGACAATATCAGCCCCTGTAACAAAAGAACTACACTAAATTCAACAGTGCTGAGTCGATATTAATAAACAAAAATCTGATTGTAAGATTTAACATTGTGAACCACTATACGGTCCCTGTAGAAAACACAATTACATCAAACAGTGCTGAGACCATCAAAATGGCAAAATATTAAAAAAATAATGTGGGGTCTATTGTAGGCCATAATGAGTGTTCATCTGATGAAGTTTAGGATGAAAATGCGGTGATTAAGTTAAAGCATTAGTATGGTTTGTCTTGGAGTGTGTTCAGTGTGCTGGAAGTGTGAACAATAAAAATGTCAACTTTTTGAATATGAGCTGCCCATCCAGTGCCTTTTTATTGATTATTGGTTTTGTTTAGGCACTTTTCCACTATTTTGGTTATCAAGAGAGTTTTATCCAAAGGCTTGGAGGGTGGATGCCCTCTCCTTTCATTGGGGCAGTCTGTTTGTATACGCTTTCTCCCCACTGCCTCTGATACCCAAGGTACAGCTCAAGATCAGAGAGGAAGGGCCAAGGGTTATCCTAATTGCTCCAGACTGGCCGAGGCAGCACTGGTACCCATGTTGCTCAGTCTGAGCAGGTACCCTTCCATCCTCCTACCCCCCTTCACAGACCTTCTCACTCAACAAGGAGGGAAGCTACTGCACCCAGGCCTGGCCACTCTCAAGTTAACTGCATGGTTGATTCCTCAAAGGCAGATAACACTGGAGCCCTCAGCAAGCAAGTGTTAGACATTATTAAGGAGGCCCATAGACCCAGCGCCAGAAAATCTTATTCAGCAAAATGGAAAAGGTTCACCTGCTGGTGCAGCAACAAAGTCACAGACAGTGTCTATGCCACTTTACCACTGATTCTGGACTACCTGTCAGAGCTCCTAGCAAAAGGGTTGTCCTATTCCTCTATCAAGACTCATGCTGCAGCTATCTCAGCCTATGTCCAGGTAGAGCAGCCCTTGTTCTCTGAGAACTTCTTAAAATGATTCCTCAGAGGTGCAGCTCACATCAGACTGCATAGAAGGCCACCTACTCTAGCTTGGGATCTAAACTTTGTTTTGGAAAAGTTGACTACCCCCTTCTGAACCAGCATCCTCAGCAGATCTCAAGTACGTCTCTTGGAAAACTGCTCTTTTGCTTGCCATCACTTCTGAGCTCCAGGCCCTAATGGCCACTGAGTCCTTCATCATTTTCCACGCAGACAGGGTTTCTTTGAGAACCAACCCCGTCTTTATGCCTAAGATGGTCTCTGAGGTTTCCCTCAGCCAGACCATTCACCTACCTACTTTCTTCCCAAAGCCTACCAATAAAGGAGAAAAAATTCTGCATACCCTGGATGTACACAGACAACTGAGATTTTACCTTCACAGGACCAAATCAGTCAACCAGCTCCTGTTTTTTTCACCCCTGGGGCAGAGGGGAACCCATTAGTAAGCAGACCATTTCCAAATGGATCTGTCATTGCATACATTTCTGCTATGCCTTCCATGGAAAGAGTCCTCCTAAATCCATCAGATCTCACTCCACTAGAACAGCCTCTACTTCCCCAGCCTTCCCAAGAGGGATTCCTACCAAGGATATCCTGGAGACTGCTACATGGACATCTATCCACACTTTCACTAGAAACTACCAGCTGGCTACATTCTCCAAATCCAGGGCAGGATTTGCATCTGCAATCCTGCAGGGCATACTAGCATTCCCTTAACCTATATAACATGCCTCCATCCACTTCCTCAGCTTTGGAAGTCTTCGCACAAGTGATGACTGCAACAGTGAAACATGAAGAACATAGTACAGTTGTGTACACTTACCATAAATGTAGATGTTCGAGTGTATTCACTGTTGCAGTTCTGTTTCCCTCCCACCTTCCCCCCCATTTTTCTATATCCTGTTAGGGGCTTCTGACTATTGGGGGCAAGAAAAACTGATGTAATAGCGTCAGCTGTCACCCTTTATAGCCCTGATGACCTGATGTCAGCCACAGTCTCTGAACAGCCGACACAGGAGGGAAATCCTTTACTCTGGTATTCAGGCCAGCTAAGGGCTACCCAGCAGGGATAACCCACAAGTGATGACTGCAACAGTGAATACACTCGAGCATCTACATTTATGGTAACTGTACTTTCCAACAGAAATTATTGCATTCTTATTGTCTGCATTTGACAATAATTTTTGTTAACACTTGTTTTTATATAAGTTGGGACAGTCTGTAGATGAAGACTAATTGTTAAAGGAATAGTTTTATTTATATGCATATTTCATAAGATTGATTTGAATTTAGAATCTCAACATGAGAGTCAGTAAAATGTATCAAAAACTGAACTATTAATCACAGGTTTTAGTACTGATTGCAAGTTCTCTTAGGTTCATAGGTTCATAGGTAGGTACTAGGCTATCTGCCCGAGGGCATTTATAAGCCTAACCAGAGTTTGTCAGCTTTCGCTACCCCATTGATTAATTAACTGAGCCTCTGTCAAGAAGAGCCAATGAAGTGATCCCAGGGGTGTATTTTCTGTTACCCATCCACTCGTCAAGGTTTCTCTTGAAAAGTGTTAGTGAGGGGCTCTGCCTAATGTAGTTAGGAATCTTGTTCCAAAGCATGGGGAGTCTCTGTGACAGGAATCTATCCCTCATGAAGCAACAAAAAAAAAAGGTTTGCACGGAAGCAACTGCACGGCTCAGGATAAGACTGAATCAAAAACAAAAAAGCCAGCATAACACGACCCAGTATAAAGTTGATAATATTATTTATTGCAAAAAAGACAGCAAAACTGCACAGACCGGTTTCAGCTGGTACTCTATACACAGCCTTCTTCAGTGTGAAATAAGCACAAACAGAGCTGTCATTAAATACACTGCACAAGAAGGTGATTGGTTAAAGCTACAATTTGTCATTTAATCCAGGTGGGAAAAGACCACCTAACTTAATAATCCATTTTTTCTCTTTTGAATTTAATAGAGAATGCCAGCCAGTTTTGTTGGTTAATATACCATGAATCTTATCAATAATAGTAAAAAGAAAAGATGTTGTTGGATGTTTGAGTTGATGCTTAAATAAAGCATTGTGTATTCTACCTTTTTTAATGTTGCTGATATGCTCTGAGATTCTCAGTCTAATAGGCCTAGACGTCTGGCCAACATAGAAAGCCCCACAAGTACATGTAGCTAAATAGATAAGTCAATCAGAACTACAATTGGCAAAAAACTTAATATCATATACAGTGGGGGAATTCTTACTAGTAAATTCTTTGGTTTTGGATATTTTGTTACAATTAATGCAATGTCCACATGGATAGCATCCCACAGGAATGGTACCAGTCAAAGTGGTTTGAATAGGTTCCAGACCTCTAGTATCATGTACGTGTTTGTAATGACTGAATGTACTCCCAAGATTCCTACCTTTCCTAAAAGAAAACTGACATTTATTGGGGATAATAGAAGACAGATCATTATCATATAGTAAAAGATTCCAATGTCGATGAATGCTTTGAATTAAATGGTCTGAATTCCTGCCATATGTAGTAGTGAACCTGATACATTGAGTGGCCGGTGTGTTGTTAGATTTGTAAGTTAATAAATCATCCCTATTCATATGTTCAACTTTATTTATGGCATCATAGGAATCTATCCCTCCAGCATGTTCTATTTATTGTTATGGCGAGGTTTAGCTCACTAGAGCGAGTGGCTCGCAGTGACTTGGATTTCTTTAAGTGGAGCATGTCCATCAATTCTGAGTTTTGTAAGTCAGGCAGAGATCACCTCTGAGTAAGCGATATGCCGCTGAGTACAGCCAGAGTTTTTCCAGTCGAGATGCATAGGACATATGTTTGAGGCCAGTAATCCTCTTGGTGAGGTACTTTTGTGGTCTTTCCAGCTGTTGGAAGTGTCTTGTGGGGTACATCCCAAATGGGGCATTGTACTCTATGATGAGTGACGAGTAGAGGGACACTATAACCTCTTTATTTATAGATGCGAACCCTTTAGTAATTAGATGGGCTTCAGAGAAGGATTTCCTAACTACTTTGGCAATATGATTGTCAAAGGAGAGATTACAATCTACCTGGGTCCCCAGATCTCTTATTACCTCTTCTGTATTAAGGAGGCTGCCACCTATGTGATAATTCATGGGTGCTATTTTTTTCTCAAACGGGATGACTATGCATTTTTTGGCATTTAGCTTGAGACCATGACTTTGACACCAGGTGTCCGTCTCAGTAAGGCCCTTTTGGAGAATGTCCATGTCAGCCGGAGAGTCAATTTTCAAATCCATTTTCATATTCTGTCACACAGCTTTTTGAATTGACACTCCTAATTATGCTACCTGTTAATTCAGTTCAGGTTCAGCTTATGTAAACAAACCTTAGTCTAGGCTTGGTACAAAAAATACAAAAATAAGAACTCTGTGATAAATCAGATAATTAGTTTAGGTTATGTTATATTGTAAGCATTTCAGTAAATATGAATTAGAATCATTACAATACCTCTCCTCAAAGTGAGCTCATATCTTACCAGATAAGATAATTAATTCTACAGTATGGTGTTAGATACAAAAAATAGCTTTGACCAGAATGTTCACACTGATACACAAGAATCACTTGCTCAATTTTATCTACTAAACAGAGAGGTTCTGTTGGCTGTTATAACACTAGCTACTACTTTGTGTAGTGGGGACCCAGTGTGATGTAGGGTCTCATGCATTAGTAGCAGTATATTATATTCAGACCTGTAGTCAGTACAATTTGCAGAGCACAAGTGCAGTTGACCAGGTCACAGGTGTCAAGTCCTAGGTAAAGGACATTGCTGTTACCCATAAATGACGAAACCAATGCACACACATTTAAGAGGTCATCTGATGTAAGCAAACACTTAATTCAAGTAATGCTGCCATAGCCGGCCTTAGGCATAGGCCAACTAGGCGGCCGCCTAGAGCACCGCACTAGCAGGGGCACTTTTCCTGTATTTAATTGAGTAGGTAGACCAGGATGGGGGCACTGGGTAGTGTGGTGGGGGTGCCATGGAGCCCTTTTGCCTAGGGCACCAGCTGACCTAAGGCCACTCCTGAATGCTCCTGATGTAATAAGATGTCCATATTACATATGTCACTTGCTGCTGAAGTGACAGGTGATTACCAAGAATAATGACTGAAATCCTCACTTATGACATAAGTAATAAGCATACTCTTTTCCTATAAAAAGTAGCAGAAAGCAAAAAGAAGCTATGAAAGGCCTTAAGATAGTATGTATGGTCATAGCCTTAATCTTGCTTGAATTCAGCATCTAACAGTTGCCTGTAATCCATTCAGAGGTGGTCTCTTTACTGTTGTCTAAAGAAGACAGTGACAACATTCATTCCTTGTGTAAGGGAGATATAACTGAGTATCATGTATGCAACAGTGATGCTTCAAATCTCTCATTGGAATCCTACATGTAGTGAACAACATAGGAACAAAAGTGGAGCCATGTGGCATCCCACACTACAGAGTGGAATGCAGAGGAGAATTATTTCCCCAAATGTCTCTATGTTTCAACTGAGAAGTAAGAAACAAACCACTCAAGGGCTGAGAAAGATAAATTACAGTGGGTACCCATGCACTTCAGTCAATTCTCAACACTCACAATTCTGTATGCTGCCAAGACATCACGGAAGAAGAAATAAAATAACAGCATTGAATTCTCACTACTAGATCATTAGTTGCTCTTACAAGAACTGTCTCAGTATTCTCTCTTCCTGAAGCCAGACTCAAATGATGCATATAAGTTATAATAACTCAGCTTGGGTTCAAGATGTACAAAGACCACTTTCTAAATAAGTTTGCCAACAAAAAAATAGACTATGGATAGGTCACTAATTCTTAGGATTTAAAAGGTCTGAATATGATGTCTTCAGAACAAGGGTAATTAAGGCTCGTTTTAAATTGTGTAGGGTAGAAAATCTTTTCATACAGTGACCTGTTTTTCTGGAGAATAAATGCAGCCATAGCATTCATGCAAAGTTTAATCAGCGTCAAAGATTAATTCAGACTTATATACTTACTCAGGAGTCAGAATAGGCATATTTACACTGTGCAAAATCAGGGGGCTGCCACCAAGGATCACTACAGTGTCCTGTTGAGCTTTTTTGCTGATCTCCCTGCTTAATAAGGTCAATTATAGTTGCAAAAATGTAAGTAGTTTCACATTCTGAGGGAAAAAAAATACTTTCTGATAGACTGGATGGATTACATCACCTATCAACAATGTGGTTGAGGTTCTGCACCCAGTTTGAACACGACAGAAGAAATGTGGCTGAGATTTCTGCATGATAAACTATATGATGCCCAATAAACCTATTTTTTAATAGACATGTTTGTTTACAGTGACACTCCTTCCTGCATCTGTTAGTGCTCATCAAACATTAGTTTGTTGTCATGGAGACTAATATATCTTTACTTATGATCTAACCTGCATTTTTGTTTTCCCAGTGTCAAATTATGACTTAAAGGTACTTGTAGAGACAAGTTTGCATTCATTGCAGTAATTTGATTAACATTATCCATAATAGCCTGATTATAGGCTGTGAGGCACTGTATTTCAGTCCAACATTACATAAATCACTCAATTCCTGCCTTCTCTTAAACCTTACTCCTCCTCCTGAACATTATTCTGCATGTAGTGTAACCACAAATTCCATTTATTTCTATGTAATTTGCTCCTTCCCTTTTCCAAAGATCCCTCTTCCAGTTCTTAGGTTCATAGGTAGATACTAGGCTATCTGCCCTAGGGCATTTATAAGCCTAGCCAGAGTGTATTTGGCTTCCGCCTCCCTATTAAATTAGCCTACTGTGCCTCTGTAAAGTAGGTCACAGAAGATACCCTTTTAAGATTAGTTTACTGTGCCTCTGTCTAGCAGGGACACAGAAGAGATCCCAGGGGTGAATTTGCGATTTCCCATCCACGCGTCTAGATTTCGCTTGAAGAGGGTCAGCGAGGGGCTATGTCTAACATGAACTGGGATTCTATTCCAGAGTGAGGGGAGCCTCTGGGAAATGAATCTGTCCCTCTAGCATGTCCTATTTATTTTTGTGCTGAGGTTTAGGTCCCTGGAGCATGTAGCTCTAAGGGACTTGGATTTTTTGAGGTGGAGCATGTCCATTAATTCTGGGTTTGACATGGCTTTGTACGTCAGGCATAGATCGCCTCTGAGTAGGCAGTAAGCAACTGAGTAGAGCTGGAGTTTCTTTAGTCGAGCTGCATAGGACATCTGTTTGTAGCCCATGATCCTCTTGGTGAGGTACTTTTGGGGTCTCTCCAGTTGCTGCCGGTGTCGGGTAAGGTACATCACAAAAGGGGCATTGTATTCAATTAAGGGCCTGATGAGTGACGAGTAGAGGGGCACAATGACCTCTCTTGATCTAGATGCGAACCCTTTCGTGATAAGGTGGGCTATATAGAAGGTCTTTCTAACCACTTTGGCAACGTGATTATCAAAGGAGAGATTACTATCTACGTTGGTCCCCAGATCTCTAATTACTTCTTCTGTACTTAATGGATTACCACCTATGTGGTAATTTGTGGGCACCTTGTTTTTCCCAAAGGGGATGACTATGCACTTTTTAGCATTTAGCTTGAGGCCGTGGCTTTGGCACCAAGCATCCATCTCTGTGAGACCCTTTTGGAGGATGCTTGTGTCAGCTGGAGATTCGATTATGGCCCCCAGTTTGCAGTCATCTGTGAACTTTGTCAGCCATAATCCCCCCGTGTTAGCCTGAACCTCAGAGAAGTATATACCGAACAAGAGAGGTCCCAGAACTGAGCCCTGTGGGACGCCACTTGTAACTGGTTTGGATTCGGACATGGCACCTGTGATTTTGACCATGTGGGTTCTATCTCTGAGCCAGTTTGCAACCCATCTTGTGATATAGGGGTTGATATTTCAGCTGGTAAGCTTATTTATGATGCCCGAGTGGGGTATTGTGTCGAAGGCTTTTGCGAATCCAGGTAGGCTGTGTGGACTACCTTGCCCTCATCTATGGATTTGGTAACTGTTTCAAAGAAATCAACTAGGTTTAAGAGGCAAGATCTGCCCTTAACAAAGCTGAATTGGGTAGGGTCCAGTGTCTGGAGGCTCCCAATGTCTTTGTTTATGAGTTCCATGATAATACGCTCGATAGCTTTACAGACCAGACTAGTCAGGCTTATGGGGCGATAGTTTCTGGGGTCCGTTGTGGCATCACCTTTGTGGAGTGGGACCACTGTAGCTGTACTCCATTCTTTGGGTACATATCCTGTAGTAAGGCTAAGTTTGAACAGTGACTTAATGTGAGGGTTCAGTTCTTCTTGGAGCTCGTGTAAGACACAGCCTGGAACACCATCCGGTCCCATAGATACTGTGTTTTTTGCTTTGGAGAGGGCAGCTTTCACCTGTGCATCTGTGATGTCAGGGAGGTTACATTCAGTTGGGATAGGCATTTGCTCCTTTGGGGGGGAATGGGGGGAGAAGTTTGCGCTGAATGTGTCTGCCAGGATGTTGGCTATGTCTGTAGGTTCGGTATATTTTGTACCGTTATGCAACAATTCAGAGCATATTTGGGAGTTTCCACCCATATTCCTGACATAACTAAAGAAGGCCTTGTGATTATCTTTAGTGTCTAGGGCAATTTTTCTTTCGAAACTGGCCTTTGATGATTTTATGAGGGATCGAAGTTTCTTGCTAATACTGATCAGAGATGCCTTCCCTTTTTGCGATTTTGCTCTGTCATGTAGTAGCTTCCTCCTTCTGTTGTATAGCTTATTTATGGCCGGGGTCCACCAGACCAGTCTCCCGTTTTTGGAGGAGTGTATCTCTTTTGCAATATTCAGTACTTCAAATCCAGTGAAGAAATTAGTCACATAAAAGAACTAGATCATTTACTATGATATTGCTTGTGTTCCTAAATGTCACTAACTTGAGTTCAGGAGATCAACTGAGGAACAAATGTATATGGAAGTGGCCAATTGATGACCTAGTAAAGAGACGACTACCACAGCAAAGCCTAAGATAACTGTTCCCAGTTGAAATATTAAGTCAATTAAATCCCCCTTCTGTCGATAGCTGTGATGATCACTTTTAATCTTAAAACAGTCTCTACACTTTGAATAGTATTAATACTCCTTTCTGAAATAAGACTAAAAATGTTCTCATCCACAATAAACAGTATGTCATTTTAATTACATTTTACTGTGTTTCTGGAGAAAAATAAAAATGAATATTGCCAGTCGTGATTAAATTTGTGTTCTAACAGTTTTAATAATAATCAGAAATATCAACACTATTACATTTTCTTGACGGTTTGCATTTTTCTAAACACAGCTCCTCAAGTAATTCGAAAGATCCGAGCCGAACAGTTCTCTGATGCCTCAGGACATCTGAAGCTTTGGTGCCAGTTTTTCAATGTGTTAAGTGACTCAATGATTATTTGGCATAAAGATGGACATCAGATAGCAGAAATGACTAAAAGGTAAATTGAAACAGTGACTTTTCTTTATGTGACACAAATAGCCTGTTCATTAATATCTTAATGATAATTATGAAGTTATATTTTACAGTCAGATCTTGTATCCAGGTACTAAGTTGATATAGCAGGAAGTACAGTTTTATGACAGAGGTCCCATCATGTGTGTTATGGAGAAGAGTATAGTAGTGATGAATGAATGTGGCCAGAACCATCAAATACTCCAAATGTGTAAATAGGATATAACATTCAGCAGTTTTACATAAATAGAGAAGTGTATGAAAAAAGAGACTTACTGTAAGACTTAAGATGTTAGAATGAAAAGTTGCAGAAGGGATAATTGTTCATGGGGAATAGTTATGCACCTGCTACAACTTTCTCTGGCATTTCCTTACCATAAACTAACAGACCATATACTAGTGTCATCCTCAGTGCTTTTCCATTTTGTTTTACTGATAAGAGCTACAGTTCTGACTCTTGACCTCTTAATTTTCTTCATTATTAGCAAGGATTCTGTTTAGCTGTGGTAATAAACAAATGCAAATGTGCTTGTAAGAACAGTGGTATCCTATCCAGTTATTTGATTCCATACATACTTACTGCACTGTCTTCAGCTTCTGCTTTACTTCTGTGTTTGTTGTCTTCCTGCCGCTAGGGTTCTCCCATTCTTGTTTTGTGACATCTTAAACTTCATGACTGTGGTAGCTGCTATTATCTGTTTTGGAAATTCACTTCAGCAATTTTTCTAGTCTGGCAGGTCTGTACATTAGCATTTTTCATTTGCTCACTTTACATAAACTACTAAATAAACACATTTCTTTATATTTGTAAATCTTTTTTGGTAGGATCACTGTACTAGTGAATCATAGCATTTGAGTTATACACACTTTGTTTGTGCCTTCATTCCAGTCAGCTTCATCTGTAGTGGTATATTAATTAGGAAAGCCTTAGCTGGTCCATTGCCATCATTGTGTCACACCTTTAAGTGCTTAGGGCAATCATGTATAGACACTTCTTGACATTTTTATTATTTCATATCCCTTTATCAACATTGCATTAGTTCGGTATATTTAGTGGCTCATATTCATTTGCCATGTATTTCTTGTCTTCAGAGATCAGTTAGACTTAAACACTATTCTGTGATTGCAGAAAAGTATTGCCAACATTTATGATTATGGCTATTTTATTAAGTCCCTTTTAAAAGATGGAAAACAAGGAATTAGTTGAAAATAAAGATTTTTCTGCTTAATTTTTCAGTTTTCAACTTTATGAACTGATTGAGTTTTATAAAAGCTGAGAACCCCAAACTACCTACAATGTCTAGGATTCCTAAAATTCATAAGGACAAAAATAAACCCTTGTTTTAGATCTATTGTCACAAACAGTGGGTCTAATACAGAGCCATTGTTTCTCATTGATAACATTATCAAGCAAGTATTAGGGGAATCTGTGTCATAGTTAAAGGGCTCTTGGCATTTTTAGAGTGTTAGCAACAAGTATCTAATAAAGGAGATATAATTTTAGTAACTGTGGATATTGTAGATCTCTGTACTCTAATTCCTTGTGATGAACGTTTAGAAATGCTTCAAGAATTTGTTATGCATATCATCTGAGTGAAGACAAGGATGCTAGAGGTTGTTTGCATATTATTAGGTGGTGCTCTTACTAGTAATTTCTTAATTTTTAACTTTCAGTATTTTCATCATATAAAAGGAGTGGCAATGGTGGCAGTTGTAACCCCCATTTACCTAATATTATAATGAATGAATGGGAAAGAAAACATATCTTAAATTCAGAATGCAGTGACAAAGTACTGCTATATAGATGGTTTGTTTTTCACGGGGATAGGAAATGTAAGTGAATTAAAATAATTTGTGAATTACATTAACACATCTTTTTCTACATTTTTAAACACCTTTATTAAAATATCACTTAAGACATAGGCATATGTACATTGATAGAAGAGAAAACAAACCATTTTAACATTTTTCCAGTTGCAAACTTTATACATGACATGTCCTAGTTCTATATAACAGTTGTCTTTCAGTCCAACATTACATAAATCTCTCAATTCCTGCCTTCCCTTAAGCCACACTCTTCCTCCTCCTGAACATTAGTATGCATGTATTATTTCCATAAATTCCATTTATTTCCCTCCCTTTTCCAAAGACCCTCTGCTAATTCTTTTATTTCTTTTACAATATTAAAAACTCGAAATACAGCACATTTAGATTGTGATTTCCATTCTCTAGTAATTGCTTTTTGGCAGCCAGCAGAAAGGCATTAATATGTCTAGGCAATTCCTGTGTCAAATCATGTGTCCCTGCTCAAAATAATTTCCTTAGTTACAGCTATTTCTTTTCCCATTAATTCTGACAGAGTGCACTTAGGGAGTTTTATAAATCTGCTAACTCATTACACTCCAAAAAAATACATTCCCAGTTAATCCTTTCATCCCCATCACACCTCTAAAAGTTGCTGTCTAGCTGATGAAAAATTCTTTGAAGTCTTCTTGGGGGTATAAAAATACTTATGCAAACACTTACCCTAAACCTTATGGAATGTTAAGTTGTCAATCTCGCCTTCATTCTTGCTGGATGGGTTCGGAGCC
This sequence comes from Protopterus annectens, assembly GCF_019279795.1. Lineage (NCBI taxonomy): Eukaryota > Metazoa > Chordata > Ceratodontiformes > Protopteridae > Protopterus > Protopterus annectens. The sequence continues at coordinate 534,027,681 of NC_056749.1, read as the reverse complement.
GATCCTCGGCTCCGACTCGGCACTTGCTAAGCTCGAGAGCTAATTTTACCAGCTCGAGGCAACCCTACATCCCATGATGCAAGGCGGAGATTACTCAGATCTCGTTTCCCGCTTCGCTAACGAGGTGCCTTCTTTTACCAGCTCTTGGTAAGTGAACTTTTCAGAGACTTTTCGTCTACCCCCCTTTAACTTTATATATATATATATATATATATATATATATATATATTAATATTATATTTTTGTTAATTATCAACTCACCTTAGCCCTATTCCTGTCAGTGTTCCCTTCTTTTTGACTAAATATTCCCTTGTCCCTAGTCAGGCCTTAGGCCTTCCCCTCCCAAAATTTTTCCTGTCAGGGATTGTTTGTGTGTGACTGTGTGTTTTCCCTGGTTAATTTAATTTAATTTAATTTAATTTAATTTAATTTGTTGGACTGAGTGTTTTTTGTGTGTGATTGTGTTACTGTTGTTCATCGACACAGTTATGTCGAAGGACACTAAGGTCTCAGGCTTCAAGAAGTGTGACTCGTGCTTTCAGAAGATGTCTCTGACAGACAGTCACACTTCTTGTGTTTATTGCCTGGGACCTTCGCACCTGCAGGACTCTTGTGCTATCTGTCATGCTTTCAGCCCAAGAGTCCTGCAGGAACGAAAAAATAAACTCATATTAAGGGGCTTATTAAAGCCCGAGAGCTCCCCGACTAAGTCGGTGCCGGGGAAGCCCTCGAAACCTGTTAAGCCTTTGGCTCAAGCGTCCAAGCCGTCAGCTTCAGGTCCTTCCTCACCAGGCTCGAGATCGGCTCCGGCCGGAGCCGATCTTTCCATGCCAGTCTCAGTATCGGCTCCATCCGGTGCCGATACTACCAGATCCAGACACTCAGTGTCGGCTCCGGCTGGAGCCGACGTATCTTCAGCTCCGATGGCTCCATTGATCTCAAAAAAGAGATCTCGATCCCCTTCAGTGGAATCCATACATTTGGCTCTGAGATCACCTTTGCTCTCGGAGCAGAGCCATCGGAGCCGATCTTCTCGGTCATCCAGGCTATCTGATCACGACCTTGAGAGAGTGGTGAGTAGACTATTAAAGTCTCAGGCATTGGCCCAAATACTCCATAGCCCATCTCAACAGACGGTAGCTATATCACATCCACCGAGCATTCCTCCTCCGACTCTCTTACAGAGTTCGGAGCCGGAGCTCCTCGGAACCGGTACCATTGTGACTTCAGAGCCGATACCACCCCTTTCGGCTCCGTCGTCCTCGGCTTCGATTTCCTCCTTGAGACCTTCATTGGAGGGATCCGAGCGTCTAGTCTCTCGCCGGCTCCGAGGGGCGAGTGGCATCGGACCCTTGTCCGACCCCGTTCTCCCTCTCGGAGCTTCGGCGTTGGTGAGCTCGGCCCCGACATCTGCCTCGGAGCCTTCCCTCTCGGTGAGGCCTGGGGTTCCTATCTCTTCGGAGAGGGAACTTTCTGGTCTCTCTGACGGGGGAGCCTTCGAGGTGATGAGGAGTGTACTAGCCCCTGGGCTTAGTCAACAGACAGTTCCATCAGCTGCTCCCACTACAGTGCCTGCTGATGTCTCTTTCCACTCTCTTGCTCCCGGACCCAGAGATCCAACGCCTAAGGTTTCCCCATTGGGAATATCTTCCTCTTCCGAGGCTTCTCCTGATCCGTCAGGAGAACCCCCGTGTAAGAGGACATGTAAGAGGAAACATTTAGACTCCCCTGAGTCTACTACATCAGATACTGACTTGGATGAGTTGGAGGGATGTCTCCTCTGAGGATGTCTCATTTTCAGACATCCTTGAAATCCTTAAACAGAGGGGGAACTGGCCCTCCCTTAATCCTTCCGAGGACGAGTCAGTATACCTGGAGGCGGTCGGATCTCGACCCTCCACCTCCTGGGTGTCTCTGCCTTTCGACCCTCTCATGGAGGTAGTGGCTCGGAAGGCATGGATGGCTCCAGATTCGGTGGAACCTATCCCTAGGAGACCTTCAAAATTTATTACTGCCCCACAAGATAGAAAATATTTGACTAAGGGTGTCCCAGTTGATGCCATGGTGGTGGCTGCTTCCACCAAGAAGGAATTAGCTGATCCTTCAGTACCTGTCCATCCCCCTAATAAAGATTCTAGGACTATGGACAGGTACGGTAAGCGGATTTTTTCTTCAGCGACTTTTGCTATGAGATCGCTGAACTACTTATGCCACTTCACCCGCCTTCAAAGAGATGTTCTTAAAGAGTTGGGAGAAGTTTTACAGGATCCGTCAGCTGCTGGGTCTCAGGATAAGATTAGCTCACAGCTAGGAATCCTTAACTCCATTGCTAACTCCTCCATGCGGCTCATTTCTTATGCAGCCGATGGAGCGAGTAGGGCCGCAGGCACAGAAGTGGCTTTAAGGCGTCAGTCCTGGATGCAGCTTTGTAATTTTGCAGACCCCTTCAAGGCATCTTTCACAAACTCCCCCTATGATGGCTCGACCTTGTTCGGTCCTCAAGTGAAAGACACTTTGACTAGATGCAAACAAGATGGCAAGACTCTTTCTGCCGTAGGAGTCCGTTTCTCCACCCCTTCTAGACCTTACCCCAAAGGACAGAAGGGAGGGAAAATGTGGTTCCACAAATCTCAAGGAGTCATGCCTGACGCACGAAGTCAGTTTACCCCCAGAGGCAGAGGGGGTAACAATAATAGACGCCGCCCTAGGGGCAGAGGTGGTCCACAGAATCAGGGTAGCAGAGAGCCTCTTTCTGATAAACCCTTCCAGCATCCCTGAGATGTTGCCCGATTGTCCGCCTTCAGAGGCAGTCGGGGGAAAACTGTCGCTGTACCCAATAGCCTGGCTTTCCCTTTCTCAAGACAAATGGGTACAGTCAATTATATCCGAGGGTTACAAAATTCCCTTTATTCAAACCCCAATTCAACAAAAGGGAACCCTTCCAGACGTTCCACCCGGTCTAAGGGATTAGCAGTACTAGAAATATCAAAACTGCTAGTAAAAAGAGCCATCCAGCCAGTCCCAGCGGACCAAATAGGATCCGGAATCTACTCAAGGTTCTTTTAGTTCCAAAAAAGACAGGAGACTGGAGACCAATATTAGATCTCAGCAAACTCAACAAGTTTGTAAAGAAATCAAGATTCCGGATGGTCACGCTTCAGTCCATTCTGCCCTTTCTGGGCAAGGACAATTGGATGTGCTCGATAGATCTTCAGGATGCATACTACCACATAAAAATTCACAGATGCTCCAGAAGATTTCTCCACTTCCGGCTGGGGACCAGTCACTTCCAATTCAGAACCCTGCCCTTTGGACTCACTACAGCCCCCAGAGTGTTCACCAAATGCATGGCAGTGGTTACGGCTCACCCGAGATGTCAAGGATTCCAGGTGTTTCCATATCTAGATGACTGGCTCCTCACTGCCACCACCAGGCATCAGCTTCTCCAAGCCAGAAATTACACCATTCAGACTTGCAGAGGGCTAGGAATTTCTATAAATTTCGAAAAATCTGCCTTGTCGCCTTGTCAATATATTACTTTTATAGGCGCAAGATTGGACACCGTACAACTTTCAGCAAGGTTGACAGACCAAAGGATCTTGGACATTCAAAGACACGTCCAAGTGATTCTATTCAGCAACAAAATTCAGGCCAGATTTGCTCTGAAAGTACTGAGTCTTATGGCTGCTGCCATAACACTTCTTCCCCTCGCCCGCTTTTACATGCGGCTTCTACAATGGATGCTATTCATCCAATGGTCCTTTCAACAACTTCCCATGCGTCACAAGATTATATTAACTCCAACTTGCAAAAGACATCTGACTTGGTGGATATCGTCCCCTTAAATCCATCAAGGCAGACCATTTGTTCCTCTTGCCCCGGTTGCCATGGTTACATCGGACGCCTCCCTGATCGGGTGGGGGGGGGGGGGCATTATCAGGGCAGAATGGTCCATGGCACTCGGCAACCTTTCGAGTACCATCTGCACATAAATGTTCTGGAGATGAGAGCAGTGCTTTTAACGTTGCAAGCCCTCAATGACTCTCTTCCCCTGGGAACTATTGCAGTCCAAACGGACAATATGTCCGTAGTGTGGTATATAAACAAACAGGGCGGAACCAAGTCCTATCCACTGTGTCGAGATGCTCTCAGACTTTGGCAATGGGCAATCTCCTCTCACCGGTTTCTGATAGCAACGCACATCCCCGGGAAATCCAACATCATAGCGGACAGATTGAGCAGAGCTATTCTCATGCCTCACGAGTGGTCTCTCAAACAGTCAGTGACGGAAGAGATTTTTCAGAAGTGGGGTCTTCCTTGCTGCGACCTTTTCACTACACCTCAAAACAGCAAATGCCCAGACTTCTTCTCTCTCTTCCCCCTTCCAAGCCATCCCCCCAGAGACGCTCTAACCCAAGATTGGCCCCGGGGACTTCTTTACGCCTTTCCACCTTTTCCGCTGATACCTCAGCTAATTCAGAAAGCAACCGCTTTGAGAGCCAAGTTGATTCTCATTGCCCCGTATTGGCCTCGACAGATATGGTTTCCATTCCTACATCATTACCTCTTGGTACAGCCATGGCATCTGGACCCAGTTCCAGATCTTCTGACCCACCAGTCGGGTCAACTGCACCAATCCATACCCTCTCTCAACCTCACTGCTTGGTTGCTCCACTTCCATCCTTAGCCAGGCTTCCTATGATTTCTAATCCTGTATGGGATATCATAGTAGCTTCCCTAAAATCTTCTACCAGAAAGATTTACACTAGTAAATGGCGACGTTTCTCTTTCTGGGCAAAAGCTAGGAACAGAGACCCCTATACTGCTCCAATTCATTCGGTATTGGACTTTCTAGCTGACATTTTTCTTTCAGGATCCTCTTCTTCCACAGTGAAAGTTCAACTGGCAGCCATTTCAAATTTTCATATAGGCTTTTTGGACCACAACATTATGTCACATAAACTTTGCAAGGCATTCCTTCGAGGTATCTTTTTATTGAAACCTCCGATTAGAGACCCCCCACCACAGTGGGATCTAAATTTAATTTTAACATCCTTGATTCTTCCCCCGTTCGAACCTGCAGCTGCCTGTTCTTTGAAATTGCTTTCTTGGAAGACACTTTTTCTAGTTGCCATTACATCTGCCAGAAGAGTATCTGAGCTTCATGCTCTCTGTGTTCGCCCTCCCTATCTAATATTCCACAAAGACAGGGTATCCCTAAGAACTAATCCGTCTTTCTTACCAAAGGTGGCATCACAAACTAACCTAAATCAATCCATTGATCTTCCAGTATTTTTTCCGAACTATTCTGATAGAGCTGAACAAAAGTTACATTATCTCGATGTTCACCGCCAGCTCAGATATTATCTGGATAAGACAAAAATTTTTAGGAAATCTGATCAACTATTTCTATCCTATGCAGAGAACAGGAAAGGCCTTCCAGTTGCTAAGGTAACTTTATCTAGGTGGCTGTCTTCTGTGATCACTTACATTTATCAGCTCAGAGGCAAATAGTTGGTTTCTAACCCAAAAGCCCATTCTACCAGAGCTCTAGCTACATCTACAGCTTTTCAAGCTAGACTTCCAATAGACACTATTTGTGCAGCAGCCACATGGGCCTCTCCTCATACCTTTGTTTCACATTACAAATTAGATTTGGTCTCCAGAGACAGAGCAAATTTTGGTTCCACCATTCTCAAGAGTCTGTTCCATTGAGCCACCCAGGATAGAGGTGCTAGGGACGCTGTCCCATCCAGCAAGAATGAAGGCGAGATTGACAACTTAACATTTAGAAGTTATGTACCTACCATAACGTTCCATGTTAGTTGTCTTCTCTCGCCTTCTTTCTTAAGGCCCCCTCCATCCCCCTAGCCTGGTCAGACCGGGAAGATTATACATCTTCTATTAAGAGGTTATTACCTTTTTTCTAGCTGTTCAACTCCTAGTGTCACTAGATTATGTTGATCCTTTCTAGAGGGTTATGATGTTATTTAGTATCCTTATTTTCTTCCTCCTCTTAAGTTGGAAGAAAATACTGCTATTTCTTTAGCTACCAAACGAGATCTGAGTAATCTCCGCCTTGCATCATGGGATATAAGGTTGCCTCGAGCTGGTAAAATTAGCTCTCGAGCTTAGCAAGTGCCGAGTCAAGAGCCGAGGATCGGCTCCGAACCCATCCAGCAAGAAAGAAGGCGAGAGAAGACAACTAACATGGAACGTTATGGTAGGTACATAACTTCTAATTTTGTTACATACTTGGGAGCCATAAATATGTCCTCATATTGTTCCCTTATAAAATGCGTTTCCAGTCTTTTTTCCCAAATTTTCTAACCTCCACTGATTGATTCTTATATAGTTATCATGCAGTATTTTATATGCCCTACTAATTATCCTGCTTTTAGCAGCAGTGTCAATTCCAGAGTCGACTAAAACTCTACCACAGCAGGTCTTTAACTTAAGACTCCCCTATCCCTTTCTCTTGACCTGTACTCTGACATCAATCCCTGATAGGGAAGGCAGTCTCTGACCTGCAGTCCACAGTTCTTCTTGGCCTCATCCCACTCTATTACTTTTTCCTTTCTAGTTATTTGCTCTAAATACCTTGATTCTTTTGCCAGTTTTCTCCAGTAAATTCCAACCCCCTGTTGCCTATTTTCTGTACCCTACTTGCAGTGATCCCTATTGGCAAAATCTTCTTTCTCTGTTCATGTTTTGCCTTAGTTCTTAGAATACTTTCTTCAACTTTATGAATACAAATTTCTGTGTAGTGGTTATTATTCTCCTTAAGGATCTACACCCAAAATCAAACTCTGCCCTTATTTCTTGAACTCCCCCGCTTCACCATCATCACTTTCCACTTTGAATTATAATCTGCTTGTGTTATATATATGCGCCTTAACTGTGTTACTCTAAAATATCCCTTCAAATCATGTAATCCTAAATAACCTTGTCCTATTGGGAGGATGAACTTATCTCACTTAACTCTTGCCCTCTTTCCCTCTTTATAAGGTATTGTCCACAACTTTTCCTCTGGTTGATAAAAATATGCCTGACCTGTATAATATAATACCAAAGTGATTGGAAACATTTTCACTGCTTGTATCTTACTATCCATATCCATAAACAACTGTTTCCCATTTTTCAGTTTTTGTATAAGCTTTTTAGTCTCTTCCCACATATCCTTAGCTGCCATAACAGAAGCCTTTTTAATCCATGCTCCTAAATACTTCATCTTATTATGTCCTCATAAATAAGGGTATTGTTGAACCAAGTCATGATGAGTTTGAACATAATTTACGTCTATAGCCCTTGTTTTATTTTCATTAATTTTATATCCTGAAAAGACACAAAACTGTCTCAAAATGTTCCACAATACAGAGATGCTCTAACCTCGATTTACCAAGTACAAAATTATATCATTTGCGAATAAAGTCATATGTTAAGTTGTCAATCTCGCCTTCATTCTTGCTTGATGGGTTCGGAGCCGATCCCTCGGCTCCGACTCGGCACTTGCTAAGCTCGAGAGTCACTTTTACCAGCTCGAGGCAGCCCCATATCCCATGATGCAAGGTGGTAAGTACCCAGATCTCGTTTGCCGCTTCGCTTAGGAGGTCTTCTTTTTACCAGCTCCTGGTAAGTTGTTCACTTTTGTGATATTTAAGCCCCTTTTTAGTAAAAAACCTTTATTGATAGTTTTTAAGTTTATTTTGTACCTTTTCTGACAGAAATTCCCTGTCTCCTTTAATTTTTTGTTAGTCAATCTTTTCCCTATCCCATCCACCCCTGTTAGGGTGTGTGTGTTGGTTTTTATAGAATACCTTTTGGTATTTTATTTAAGTTTATTTTGACTGGTGTGTGTGTGTGTTTTTCAGCACCATGTCAAAGGAGAGGGTCTCAGGTTTTAAGAAGTGTGACTCGTGCTGTCAGAAGATGTCTCTGACAGACGGTCACACTTCTTGCCTGTATTGTCTGGGCCCTCTTCACCTGCAGGACTCCTGTGCTATTTGTCACTCCTTCAGCCAGAGAGTCCTGCAGGAGAGAGAATAAGCTGATTCTTAGGGGCCTTCTTGCCGGAGGGCTCTCCGCCAAGTCGGCTCCACCAAAATCAGCAAAACCTTCCAAGGCCCAGGCTTCTGTATCTAAGCCTGCGGCCTCGGCTCCGACTCGTACTGAGTCGAGATCGGCACCGGCTGGAGCCGATTCTGGCTTGACAAAGCCTTCGGCACCGATGGCTATCGGTGCCGAATCTGTATTGACCACTTCGATGTCGGCTCCGATCGGTTCCGACACCCATGTGGCACAGGCATCGGTGTCAGCTCCGATCGGCTCCGACACCGTTACTTTGGTGGCTATATCGGCTCCGGCTGGAGCCGATACATCGAGGCTCCCTGTCGGCTCCGAGAAGTCGGCTCCGACAGGATCTATAGTATCGGCTCCGATGGCTCAATCCAGGAAGAGGTCGAGGTCTCCTTCCTTGGAGCCGATACTTTCGGCTCCGGCTTCACCTCTTCTATCGGAACGGAGCCATCGGAGCCGATCTTCAAGGTCATCCAGGTTGTCAGATCATGACCTAGAGAGAGTGGTCAGTAGATTACTCAAGTCACAGGTACTGGCCCAAATGTTACACAGTCCGTCTCAACAGACGACTGTTGGTCCACACCCCGTTACAGTTCCTCCTTCAACTCTACCCCAGAGCTTGGAGTTGGAGTCTTCGGGAATGGTTACTGCTACGGCTGGAGGACGGATACCCCCTTCTGTTCCTTCAACCTCTACTCTTATCTCCTCTTCGAGACCTTCCTTAGAGGGATTCGGTGGTCGGGCTTCCATGGTCTCCTCCGGGAGGGTGAGTGGCATCGGACCCTTTTCCGAACCCGCTCTTCCCCTTGGAGCCTCGGCCTTGGTGAGCTCGGCTCCGACATCTGCCTCAGAGACTTCCCTTTCGGTGGTCCCTGGAGTTCCTAGCTCTTGGAGCGGTTCTCTCGGACCTGCCTGGGAGGGGAGCATTCGAGGTGATGAAGAGTGTACTGGCCACTGGTATCAGTCAGCAGTCTGTTCCCGTAGCTCCTCCCTCTATAGTACCTGTTGACATCTCTGCCACTTCTCTTGCTACAGGACCCAGAGATCATCCGCCTCAGGTTTCCCCATTGGGAATTTCCCCCTCTTCCGAGGATTCTCCTGATGTTTCGGGAGATCCTCCTAGGAAGAGGACTTGTAAGAGGAAGCATGTAGACTCCCGAGTCTGTCACTGGATACTGACTTTGATGAGTCAGAGGGATCCCCTAGATCCCCCTCTGAGGATGTCTCCTTCTCAGACATCCTAGAACTTCTGAAACAGAGGGGAAACTGTCCCACCAACAATCCCTCTGAGGATGAGTCAGTATACCTAGAGGCGTTTGGATCTCGGCCCTCCACCTCCTGGGTGTCTCCGCCTTTCGACCCCCTTATGCAGGTGATTGCACGAAAGGCGTGGGCAGCTCCTGACTCTGTAGAGCCAGTCCCTAGGAGGCCTTCAAAATTTATCACTGCCCCGAGTGACAAACAATTCCTTACTAAGGGTGTCCCCGCTGATGCCATGGTGGTGGCTGCGGCCACCAAAAAGGAACTTGCAGATCCTTCCGTGCCCGTCCATCCTCCTAATAAGGACTCTAGGACCATGGATAGGTACGGTAAGCGGATGTTTTCCTCAACGACCTTTGCTATGCATTCGCTGAATTACCTATGTCACTTCACCAGACTCCAGAGGGATATCCTGAAGGAGCTGGGAGAAGTAGTTCAGGATCCTACAGCTGCAGGGGCTCAAGAAAAAATTGCTTCTCAGCTAGGAACCCTCAATTCCATTGCTAACTCCTCCATGCGGCTAATATCTTATGCTGCGGATGGAGCGAGTAGAGCCGCAGGCACAGGTGTGGCTCTTAGACGCCAAGCCTGGATGCGGCTATGTGATTTTGCGGATCCCTTTAAGGCGTCCTTCACAAATTCTCCCTTTGATGGGTCAGCTTTGTTTGGCCCTCAGGTGAAGGAAACCTTGACCAGGTGCGAGCAGGACGGCAAGACTCTTTCTGCTGTTGGAGTCCGTTTTTCCACCCCTTCTAGGCCTTATCCCAAAGGACAGAAGGGTGGGAAGATGTGGTTCCGTAAATCCCAAGGAGTCACGCCGGATTCACGTGGTCAGTTTACCCCTAGAGGCAGAGGGGTAACAATAACAGACGCCGCTCTAGAGGCAGAGGGAGTCCGAAGAACCAGGGAAACAGGGAGCCTCTCTCTGACAAGCCCTTTCAGCATCCCTGAGGTGTTGCCCGGCTGCCCCTCCTTGGAGGCAGTCGGGGGAAGATTATCACTGTACCCAGAAGCCTGGCATTCCCTCACTCAAGACAGATGGGTACAGTCGATCATATCCAAGGGTTACATAATTCCTTTCGAGGAAAGTCCTTTTCCCTCAAATTCCCTTCCAGATGTACCACCCGGTCTAAGGGACATTGCAGAGTCAGAAATCGCAAAACTACTGCAAAAAAGAGTCATTCAGCCAGTTACAATAGACCATTCAGAGCCCGGAATCTACTCAAGGTTCTTTTTGGTCCCCAAAAGACGGGAGACTGGAGACCAATATTGGATCTCAGCAGACTCAACAAGTCTGTCAGGAAGACAAGATTCCGAATGGTCACTCTTCAGTCAATTCTGCCCTTCTTACAGAAGGACAACTGGATGTGCTCAATAGATCTTCAGGATGCGTACTATCACATCAAAATTCACAGACGCTCCAGGAGATTTCTCCGCTTTCGGCTGGGGTCCAGTCATTTCCAGTTCAGAGCCCTGCCCTTTGGTCTCACTACAGCCCCAGAGTGTTCACCAAATGCATGGCAGTGGTCACGGCTCACCTGAGACGCCAAGGATTCCAGGTGTTTCCGATCTCGACGACTGGCTCCTGTCAGCCACCACCAGGCATCAGCTTATACAAGCCAGGGATTACACAATAGACCTTTGTTCTCATTTGGGCATCTCAATCAACTTCCAAAACTCATCCTTATCGCCCTGCCAGTCTATTACCTTCATAGGCGCAAACTTAAACACTGTTCGGATGTCAGCTACCCTTACAGAACAAAGAGTTTCAGACATTCAGACTCATGTCAGGATCATTCTGGCCAGCAAGAAAATACAGGCCAGAATGGTTCTAAAGGTATTAGGTCTCATGGCTGCGGCCATTACTCTTCTTCCCCTGGCTCGATTCTACATGCGCCTTCTTCAGTGGATGCTGTTCACACAGTGGTCATACCAGCAACTTCCAATGCGTCACCAGATTCTGGTGACACAGACATGCAAAGAGCATCTTGCTTGGTGGATCACATCGTCTCAGGTTCACCAAGGCAGGTGGTTTGTACCTCCGTCCCCGATAGCCACTGTCACCACGGATGCCTCCCTGATCGGGTGGGGGGGGTCATTATCAGGGCAGGATGGTTCATGGGACGTGGCAACCGCTCGAGTACCACCTCCACATAAATGTCCTGGAGATGAGAGCAGTGCTTTTAACATTGCAAGCCCTCAACGACTTTCTTCCCGTAGGGACAATTGCAGTCCACACAGACAACATGTCTGTAGTTTGGTATATCAACAAACAGGGCGGAACCAAGTCCTACCCCTTGTGTCGAGAAGCTCAGACTTTGGCAATGGGCGATCTCCTCTCATCGGTTTCTGGTAGCAATGCATATCCCTGGGAAAACCAACATTATAGCGGACAGATTGAGCAGAGCTATCCTCATGCCTCACGAGTGGTCTCTCAAGCAATCTATAGCGGAAGAGATTTTTCTGGAATGGGGTCGTCCATGTTGCGATCTTTTTGCTACTCCCCAAAACAGCAAATGTCCAGACTTCTTCAGCCTCTTCCCTCTATCAGGCCATCCCCCCAGAGACGCTCTGACCCATGATTGGCCCCAGGGACTTTCTTTATGCCTTCCCTCCATTTCCTCTGATCCCTCAGGTGATCCAGAAAGCTACCGTTTTGAGAGCCAAATTGATTCTCATTGCCCCTTACTGGCCTCGACAAGTTTGGTTCCCGTTCCTCCATCATCACCTTTTGGTGCAGCCGTGGCATCTGGACCCAGTGCCAGATCTTCTGATTCACCAATCCGGTCAGCTGCACCGGTCAATCCCTTCTCTCAACCTCACAGCATGGTTGCTCCACTTCCTTCCTTAGCCAGGCTTCCTTTGATCTCTAACCCAGTTAGAGACATCATAGTAGCTTCACTAAAATCCTCTACCAGGAGGATTTACACAAGCAAATGGAACGTTTCTCTTATTGGGCTAAGGCCCAAAATATTGATCCTTTTACTGCCCCTGTTCAGGCAGTTCTGGACTTCTTAGCAGAGATTTTTCATGCAGGCTCCTCTTCTTCCACAGTCAGAGTTCAATTGGCTGCTATTTCCAATTTTCATGTCGGGATAGCAGATCATAATATTATGTCCCATAGGCTCTGCAGGGCCTTCTTGAAAGGAATTTTCCTACTAAAACCTCCAATCAGGAATCCTCCTCCTCAGTGGGATCTAAATTTAGTGCTGACATCCTTGATTCTTCCCCTTCGAGCCAGCTGTTTCTTGTTCCCTGAAATATCTTTCTTGGAAAACGTTATTTCTAGTGGCTATTACATCTGCCAGGAGGGTGTCTGAACTTCATGCTCTTTCGGTTCGACCCCTATTTGGTTTTTCACAAAGACAGAGTATCTTTGAGAACTAACCCAACCTTTTACCTAAGGTCGCTTCAAAGAACAATTTGAATCAATCCATTGATCTCCGGTATTTTTCCTAACTATTCAGACAGAGCTGAACAAAAGCTACATTATCTTGATGTCCATCGTCAACTTAGATATTATTTGGACAGAACAAAAAATTTAGAAAATCTGATCAACTTTTTGTTTCCTATGCGGATAATAAAAAGGCCTTCCTGTTTCTAAAGTGACTTTGTCCAGATGGCTTTCTTCGGTCATCTCTGAAATTTATACTCAGGGGAAAACAGCTGTGCTCAAAACCTAAAGCACATTCAACTAGGAGCTTAGCTACTTCTACAGCTTTTCAAGCTAGACTTCCTTTGGACACTATTTGTGCAGCGCCACTTGGGCTACTCCTCACACTTTTGTTTCCCATTACAAATTGGACTTGGCCTCCAGGGACAGAGCCAGTTTTGGCTCTACAGTCCTCAAGAGTTTGTTCCATTGAGCCACCCAGGATGGAGGTGCTAGGACGGTCCCATCAAGCAAGAATGAAGGCGAGATTGACAACTTAACATTAAGTTATGTACCTACCATAACGTTCCATGTTAGTTGTCTTCTCTCGCCTTCTTTCTTGCAACCCTCCCTCCTTCCCCCTGGCCTGGACAGACCTTGTATAAGAAACTATTATGCTAAAGACCATTCAAACCTGGTCCTTTTTTCCATCTGTAAGTTTCTTCTTCCTTTGGGAAGTATTTTATGCTTGGTGCTATTGCCCTTTGTCAACAAACGAGATCTGGGTACTTACCGCCTTGCATCATGGGATATGGGGCTGCCTCGAGCTGGTAAAAGTGACTCTCGAGCTTAGCAAGTGCCGAGTCGGAGCCGAGGGATCAGCTCCGAACCCATCAAGCAAGAAAGAAGGCGAGAGAAGACAACTAACATGGAACGTTATGGTAGGTACATAACTTCTTATTTTAATTGAATACCATACTAGTTATACACTTGAATTTCTGATTCTCTTGTTTTCTTTGCCATTTGCTCTAAATATAAAGCAAATAAAAGGGAAAGAGGTCATCCCTGCCTGGTTTCTCTGCTGAAACACAACTGATTGTGGAGAAACCATCAAACTTTATTTTTTGCCTCTGACTGTCCACCTGTCCTCCTGATTACTTTTATTATTGTATCGGAGAATCCAAACACTTCCATTGCCCTATTCATAAAATCCCAGCTTACTCTATTGAACGCTCTGTCTGCATCAAGACACACCAACAGCAACAGTATTTTTTACATTCTTCTTCTTTCTGGATCATCATTGTTCTATTACTCAATAATCCATGACTGTGTGCGGGTAACACAGAATTTCCCCAAAGCTGGCATGGTTTGATCAAGAGTGTGAAGCCTGACTGATTAAATAAAGCCAACTGTCAGTAAATGCTGCATTACCCACATACTGGAGTGGATTATTGCTATTAGATGATGGCATTATTTAAGAAAAAAATTGTACTTTTTCTAAATAGTGTAATTGGATTAAAAGTCTTTAGTGCTCTTCCACTACCTTCTAGTAGTCTAGGGGACTTAGCTGAGATTTTTTTTAAAACAGTTTGAATTCTCCACATAGTGGTATGAATAAATCAGAGAAGGTTACAAGTACTATTCCAGTAGAAAAACCAGCCACAGAGTGACTGGACTTCATTCTATTCGTGTATGCTCAGTTTACAATGGGTACACACGTTGGGCTGTCCAGTCAGCGTGTTTGTTTTTGAATAGCAGTGAGCCATTTTTGATTAGTTAATGTTGTCAAAGGATGCCTCCCATCTACAAAACCACAATTATTCATATCTGTCAATTTTGGCAACACCTTTGCCATTTTTTAGTTAGTATAGACATAAATACTTTATAATCAAGGTTTAAAATTGAAGTTTTAATTAAATTAAATTAAATTTTCAGTGGCTAAAAAATTAGCTCCAAAAAATCCTTTTCATCAGAATGCTGCTACCACTCTTCAGTATCTCACAATGTTGGATACATGGTCAGAATTAAATAATGGTTCTATAACCTTGACCTCAGATATCATTACTTCCCTTGGTGTTAATTTTTGAAAATATTTTGACAATAAGTCTAATTTCTTTGTGTTGCTCTACAGTGTTGATGTTTCTGCCATTCAAATGTCATTAGTAATAACTGAAAAATTTTAAAGGGAAGTTCTGACCTTTTCTATCCATGGGAAGTTTTGCTTGTTTTGCATACAAGCGAAGTAACAACATAAATATTTGTAGGGAAAAGATCATATGTAAACATTTCACAAAAACCAGCAGGAGCTGATGTCTGTGATTTCTGCAAGCAGTGCAGGTACATTTATTTTGATGCTTACATGGTAGTGCATGGATATGGCAAATGTATTGTCCCAAAAGTAAGATTTTCATGTATAGCTGTACATTAATCATGCAGTGTTTTTGTTTAGGTAAAATAATTCAATGCCTTAACCAAAGAAGTTATGAGCAAACAATGCTATTTTAAAAGGAAAAAAAAGGAAATGCACTCTTTAAAATAAATATTCACAGAAAATTTCTGATTTTGTTTGGTTTTCCTTTATTTGAAATTAATACGCTACCACAGCACCACCACCACAGTTAATATGAGAGTTGGTGATTAGGAAATTTTAACAGAGAAAAAGAAGCTGAATGGCAGGTTAGGCTAAATGCCACTACCTTTCCTGGAATCAGCAATTATGTTTCTATTAAAACTTTCTCATGTTAAAGGCAGCTAAAATTTGATGAGAATTTTTGTATGTATTTGAGTTTTATTGACTTTGAATTGTAATTGGGTATACTTGAATCATTTAGTGAATTTTAAATTTTGTCTAAAGAAATCATTTATTGCTCATTGACAAAGGATCTTAAATAAATCAAACATAAATTAAATAAATTAAGGTTTCTAGTCTAAAGTTCCATCTGTGGTAGTTACATTTTTAAGTTCTTAGTTGTACTTTCCTTCACGGAGTCTGCATGTCCTTCCCACGGTTGAGTGGCCTTCAAAAGACATGCGTGAATGGGGGTGCCTTCGCTGAAGGTTGGGCGTCGGGCTGGCAACTTGGCACCATAAAAATCAACTGACAATCATTAGCGGACTGGAGTTCTGCTGTGGCGACCCCTAAGCGGGAAAAGACGAAAAGACAAAACAAGTTGTACTTTCCTTCACACAGTGTATGTATGTTGATGGTGTTTTTGTTTCATGGCAGTGAATGCTGCAAATTCAGTGCCACAGTTAATCTACAGTGAAACAAAAGTTGAGTGTGTGTGTGTGTGTGTGTGTGTGTGTGTGTGTGTGTGTGTGTGTGTGTGTGGACTGCCTTTCAAGTGCTATTGGCTTAATATGGACATTGCAGTCGACGGAGAGCTAGTGCTACCAGCATGATTAACACCACAATATGATCACTGCTGTAACTTTTAATTAGTTAACAAATAGAAATAAGTATAAATAGTACTGCTTCTTGCTGTGGTATATTCCCTTTATGAAAGAAAGACTTCAGTTAAATGGTATTTACATTAGTGGCATATAGCAAGCTTTTGGAACAATTCAACTAGTTACCTAGCAATGAACAAGCAACTCTTTTATTCCCATATTATCAAAATATTGAAATTACACCACTGCCCACCCCAAAGGAAATCACTGTAAATTAAACAGAAGAGCTACTCACTTAAATTAGACCCTGAAAAGTTGCTAGCCCTTGTAAGTCCTAGGTTAAAACAGCAATGGGTGAAAAGGCTTTGTCTAAAATTGGTACCTTCCATCTGGAACAAGATACCAACAGATATTAGGCAAGAGAGAAACCCAGACAAATTCAGAAGTGAAATGAAAAATGCAGTGGTCAAACATTTACTTAGCAATTGCTTCAAAGACAATGACTATTAACATTTATATTCTTTGGTATTTTGTACACCTTCCTGTGTACTGCAGTGTATTATTATTTGAATTTTAAATAACTTATACTTGAAAACTGCTTTGCCAGTTAATGCAAATAATCTTTTCCAAAGACATGCTGCCTTCCTAGTTATAAATCTTGCTGCATCTGAATTATATCACTATGTATGCTGTCCAGTTTTTGCCCAGTGGATCTTGGCCATTCCTGAAAAGCATCTGTTAGCCACCCCATCCATGCAGTTATTTAAGTATAATAAATACATAAATAAATAAATAAGAACTGAGTCAAGAAAGAAACCCCAAATATGCAACAAAATCTAGAAGATTTAGGATTTTTGCTTGGAAATGTTTACATATATATTTTTATTCCCCAAGTAGACTCCAGAGAATTTTTCCTCAGGTAGACAGCAAATGCTGGAGGTGTAATGGGGATGAAAGAGGTAATTGGGAACATATTTTCTGGGAGTGCAATGAGTTGGCAGACTTTAAGGATTCCCTCCGAGATGCACTGTTGGAGATGCTCGGTGGGCAAATTGATGTGAGTAGAGAGGTGATTTTTCTGAGCTATGATACAGAATTGGAATCGGCTAGACATGGCATGGTCTTGCTATCTCTAATTATGGTGGCTGCCAAAAAAGCAGTTACTAGAAAATGGAAATCAAAATCTTAACCAACTATATTAGAAGTAGTGAAAATAGTAACAAAGATAAAGCAACTGAATTGAGACCTTTATAAAAAGGTAGGAGCAAACTACATAGGAAAAAGTGGTACATGCAGGGGAGGAATGAGGTTTAAAAGAACACAGAATTTAAATGAGCTAGGTAATGTTTTACTGAAAATGACTTGAGTAGATTATAAGTAATGTATAATGTTTGCAACCAGGAGTGTGTCAGTATGGTTTGTGATGTAAAATGCTTGCAACTACGATTGTGTCAGTATGGTTTGTTTTCATTTATATGTGTGTGATTGCTTATGTCATAAGTGATGGCTTAATAAAGATGTTTCTTGTTAAAAAAAGGTGCAATAATTGAATAATTAAGGTAATGTTGCTTTGGTTATATGATATATTGCAATATATGTGAAGCATAATGTTTGTTAATTTTAACTTGCTAATACAGTTTGATTATATTTATATAAATGTGCCTGTGTCACAAGTAATAATTCAATAAAGTGTTTAAAAAAAAAAGAAAGAACCCGACATTTTAGTGGAATTCCCCCTGCACAGTACTATCAGCTTCCTAAGATGATTGACCTATTTTTGTGGAGTTTGGGTATCAAATAGAATATGACATCTTGTGAATGGGGATTATATAACTGTTTTAGATATTTGTTTGTAAGAAAACCTAAAGATGTTATGTGATCCTATCTCGCCTACATTCTGTACTGATGGGCTCGGAGCTGATCCTCGGCTCCGACTCGGCACGCTATGCTATAGAGCGAAGCCTCTTATTGGCTGAGCTATTCTCTGTCCCAGGATGCACCACCACTAATCCCCCAGATCTCGTTTGCCGCTTACAAGCTAGGACGTGGTCTCAAACTTGGCTGAGCTAAGTGCTGTTTTTTTTCTAAAGTTTTCCTGTCAGGAAATTCTCTATTCGTACCCAAAAAGCTGTTTTAACAGCTATTGTTGTGTACGCGTGTTTTTTTGGTATAATTTTGTGGTAAATTTGTGTGTTTGTTTAGGGAAAGGTTTCCCGTTTAAGTTAGAGGGGCCTTCCCCTATTCCTTAGCAAGTTTCTCTTTTTTAAGGAGGTCAAGTACCTGTTTAAGTTAGAGGGTTCTTGGCCCTCCGTTTTGGTGTTTGTGATATTTGTATTGTACTGGTTAATTTTTGACCTATCGTAAAAAAAAAAAAAAAAAAAATTTTTATTGTTGTTTAAAATCTTTGTTTTTTCTGAAGATAGTGATTTTTTCCACTGTTATAGTCACTGTTTTAGGGGCATTATGTCCAAAGAACATAGACCCTCAGGGTTCAAGAAGTGCACGAGGTGCAATTACAAAATGTCTATAACCGATGATCACTCCTCGTGCGTATATTGTTTAGGCGCCAAGCACCTACAGGAGTCCTGCAGCGTGTGTCATGCCTTTTCCTCTAGGGTCCTCCAAGAGAGGAAGAATAAATTAATCTTGAAAGGGCTGATTAAACCCTCCTTCGAGGAGGCCTTATCTTCCTCATCCTCTCCAACTAAGAAAAAGAAAGCGTTGGCTCCGACCAGCCCGTCGGAACCGACTACTAAGAAATCCAGGCAGGCTTCTCCATCGGCTCCACGGACTTCGGAGCCGAGGGCAGAATGGTCTGCCTCGATGCCCCCAGTCTCGACTCCTCTGGTTTCGGAGCCGATGACTGGGGCTTCGAGAGGTGGGTCACCTTCATCGGCTCCACTGATTTTGGAGCCGATGAGGGTTGCCGGCTCAGACTCTTCCCCTTCGGCGCCGAAGCCCTCCTCCGCACCGAGGGAAATTGTTTTGGGATCTCCCTCGGCACCGATACTGGTTGAGTCCATTCAGAGCCGGTTCCCCAGTCCTTTGGAGCCGATGGAGAAGTCAGTTCGGACCCGATCGGTTTCCTCTAGATCTTCCAAGATGTCTGATTCGGACATCGACAGGGTGCTCCTAAGACTGTTTCAGTCTCCTGTATTCCAGAAATTAGTTTCGGCTCCAGCCCATTCGGCTTTGGAGCTGATGGCCCACCCTGTAGTTCTGGTTCCTCCTCCAACAGCCTCGGCACCGTTGGAGCCGGTGCTGGTGGAGCCGATGGAGGTTTTCGGGTCGGCCCCGACCCTTACTCCAACCCCGGCTCTCGAGTCGGAGTTCAGTACACGGACCTCCTCTGTCGGCCCCGGGGGGGACGCTTCGGGACTGATGTTTTCAGTTCCGAGCCTTCCTCTCGGTGTGTCGGCTGCGGGGGTACCGTCTACTGTTGTGGCCACTGAGGTTGGACCTTCCCAGGATTCTGGTGGTCCGGCCTTCAGGGCCATGAGGAGTGCGTTAGACAAATCTTCTTTGGCTACCTCCACGGTCTCACCAGCACCTTCCCTACATACGGAGACTGGGTCTTTGGCAGTCCCCCTGTCCTTAGACAGCGGAGCCCCGGGGCCTGAGGTCACCCCCACTGGGGGTTCCCCCCCCTCCTGGAGGTCCCTCTGAAGCTTCTTCGGAGGAACCCCCAAGGAAAAGATCGTGCAAGAGGAAGCACGTCGACTCCCCCGATGAGTCTCTCACTTCAGACACTGATCTTGATGATGCGGAGGGGTCCCCTAAGTCGTCCTCAGATGATGTCTCCTTTGCAGATATCTTGGAAGCCCTCAAACAACGAGGTGGCTGGCATTCCAAACCCCCTTCTGCTGATGATTCGGTGTTCCTTAAGGCCTTCGGGGCTCAGCCTTCCGCCTCCTGGCTGTCTCCGCCCTTCGACGAGCTCCTAGATTTGATCTGTCGAAGGGCGTGGGAACATCCAGATTCTGTGGAACCGGTGCCTGCTCGCCCAAATAAGTTCCTATCAGCACCCCCAGAGAAGGGGTTTTTGACAAAAGGTGTGGCTGTAGATGCCTTGGTGGTGGCATCTGCTACCCAGCAAGATGTAGCAGAGGCTTCGACATCCGTCCATCCTCCTAATAAGGAGTCTAGGAGCATGGAACGGTACGGGAAGCACACCCTCAGTTCAGCGGCCTTTACCTTAAGGTCCCTGAACTATTTAATGCACTTCACCAGGTTTCAGAGGGATCTGATCAAGGAGCTTTCAGATACCCTCTTGGGTAACCTACCTGAGCAGCTGGCCCAGACGTTTGGCTCTCAGTTGGCTACGCTGTCATCGATATCAAACTCGTCCATGAGGCTCATTTCATATGTGGCCGAGAGGGCGAGTAGAGCGGCGGGTACGGGTATTGCTCTACGGAGGCAAGCCTGGCTCCGCCTGTGTCATTTTGCGGAAGCCTTTAAGTCTTCTTTTGCCAACGCTCCCTTTGATGGGTCCTCTTTGTTTGGACCCAAGGTAAAGGACACATTGACCCGCTGAGAGCGAGAAGGTAAGACTTTGACTGCCGTAGGGGCACGATTTTCCACTCCCTTTCGGCCTTATCCCAAGGCTAAAAGAGGAGGGAAAATGTGGTTCCATAGATCCCAGAAGTCTTATCCCTCGCAGCGGGACGATCCCCCTTCCAGAGGCAGAGGAGGGGGAAATTTTTCTGGAAGACGCCGTCCCAGAGGCGGCAGAGGCCCCCGCAACACTGGAGACCACGAGTCCTTTCATGGCTCTTCAGCCTTCCACAATCCCTGAAGGATTGCCCGACTGTGCAGCTCCGGAGCCAGTCGGGGGTCATTTTTCGAGGCACCTAAAAGCCTGGGAAGGTATCACTCAGGACTGATGGGTGCTTCGAATTATCGCCGGAGGTTACGCCATCCCCTTTTCTCACTCCCCACCTCCGTCCAAGAAAATCCTGGACCCGCCACCCAGTCAGCGGGAAATTGCAGCCTTAGAAGTCTCAAAGCTGCTTCAAAAAGGAGTCATCCAACCGGTCCCCACAGACCAGATCGGATTAGGGACTTACTCAAGATTCTTTTTGGTGCCAAAAAAGACCGGGGACTTGAGGCCCATTTTGGATCTCAGCATTCTAAATCGTTCAGTCAAAAAGTCCAAGTTCCGAATGGTCACCTTACAATCCATTCTCCCAGTGCTGGAGAAAGGTGTTTGGATGTGCTCCATAGATCTCAAGGACGCCTATTACCACATCCTGGTAGATCAGGCGTCCAGGAGACATTTGCGCTTCAGCCTAGGAGACAGTCATTTTCAGTTCCGCGCGCTGCCCTTTGGTCTCACCACAGCCCCCAGGGTGTTCACCAAATGTTTGGTGGTCGTGACTGCTCACCTGAGGAGTCTAGGATTCCAGGTGTTTCAGTATCTGGATGACTGGCTCCTAACTGCCACCTCCAGGCGTCTACTATTGCAGAACCTACAATCCACAATATCACTAGGCACTTCCCTTGGAATCACCTTCAGTTGGCCAAAGTCTGTGTTGCTGCCATCTCAATGCATAAGATTCATCGGAGTAGAGATAGACTCAAATCGAATGCGGGTCTATCTTCCTACAGAGAGGATACAAACCATACAAGCTCAAGTCCGAGCCTTGCTTCTCAGATCCAAAGCTCCAGCCAGGATGGTCCTGCAGCTATTGGGATCTATGTCGGCCACTGTTCTTCTAGTCCCCCTAGCAAGGTTGCATATGAGAATTCTCCAGTGGCTTCTTTCGACACAGTGGTACTTTCAGGATCTCCCTCTCAGTCACCTCATATGGATCACGGAAACCTGCAAACGGGACCTTCGCTGGTGGCTGGTGCCCTCCAATCTGGATCAGGGTCGACCCTTTGTTACACCTCCTCCTTTGGCCACTTTGACTACGGACGCCTCCCAGATGGGGTGGGGGGGGCATTCCCTGGGCAGGTCAGTCCAAGGCAAATGGCATTCAGAAGAGAGTCTTCTTCATATCAACATTTTGGAAATGAGGGCGGTGCTTCTATCTCTACAAGCCCTCCATGATTACCTCCCTCAGGGCGTAATTGCCATTCACTCCGACAACATGTCAGTGGTCTGGTATCTGAACAAGCAGGGAGGAACCAGATCCTACCCTCTTTGCAGAGAGGCCATGAGAGTCTGGGAATGGGCAGTGGCGACCAGACATTTTCTGATAGCAACTCATATCCCTGGCAAATCCAACGTGATAGCCGACAGACTGAGCAGAACTATCCTCTCTCCTCACGAGTGGTCTCTGAACAATGCAGTGACAGCTCAGATCTTCAGCAAATGGGGAATTCCTTGTTGCGACCTCTTCGCAACCCCGCTGAACGCGAAGTGCAGAAAGTTCTTCTCCCTCACTCCAGCTCCGGGGGAGAGTCCTATGGATGCACTAGCCCATTCTTGGCCCACCGGCTTGCTATACGCCTTCCCCCCAGTTCCCCTCCTTCCCAGAGTGATCCAAAAGGCGCCTCACTTGGGGAGCAAAATGATCTTAGTTGCTCCTTACTGGCCTCGTCAGGTATGGTTCCCCTTTCTTTGGAAATATGCACTGGACGGTCCATGGTTCCTGGATCAGATCCCAGACCTATTAATTCATCAGTTGGGACTACTCCACCAGTCCCTTCACACTTTGAAGTTAACAGCTTGGCTCCTCCTCTTCCGACTATAGTCAGGAATCATACCTTAGACCCGGAAGTCATACATATCTTATCTTCGGCCCACAAGTCTGCCACTAAGAAATTGTATACTAGCAAATGGAGGAGATTTGCTATTTGGGCTCAACTCCGGTGTCTGGATCCCATCACTATTCCTGTATCGGAAGTCCTAAAATTTCTAACTTCCCTATTCAATCAAGGTTCTTCAGTCTCTACCATCAAGGTCCAATTGGCAGCTATTTCCAATTTTCATGAATCTATAAACCTACCTTTAATGAGCAACAGATTGTGTAAAACCTTCATGAAAGGTGCTGCGCTTTTACGACCTCCGATTTCTCATCCTGCTCCTCCGTGGGATCTCGATGTGGTGTTACGTGCCTTAACCTCCTCCCCCTTCGAACCGGCAGCAACATGTGATTTGAAATTTCTATCTTGGAAAACTGCTTTTCTGGTCGCGATTACTTCTGCCAGAAGGATTTCAGAGCTTCAAGCTCTATCTGTAAAACCACCGTACCTGGTTTTTCACAAAGATAGAGTATCCCTCAGGCCTAATCCATCCTTTGTCCCTAAAGTTTGTTCCAGTTTTTGCCTGCAACAGTCATTAGAACTTCCAGTTTTCTTTCCAAAGTACTCAAACAAAGTGGAATACATATTCCACACATTGGATGTCCACAGACAATTGCGTTTTTATTTAGACAGGACCAAACAAACAAGGAAAACAGATCAATTGTTTGTGTCCTTTTCGGATAATAAATTGGGCAAAGCCGTCACAAAGGTCACTATTGCCAAATGGATCAGGGACTGTATTAGTCAAGCTTATTCCTCTTCTAATAAAGAGCTTACGACCTCTGTCAAAGCTCACTCTACAAGAGCTATGGCTACTTCAATAGCATTCCATTCTAAGCTTGCCATTAGTGACATTTGTGCTGCGGCTACGTGGTCTTCCCCGCAAACTTCATTTCCCACTACAAATTGGATGTGGCATCCCGGGGGTGAGCTTCATTTGGTTCCACAGTGCTCAGGAGTGTTTTCCAGTGAGCCACCCAGGATTTAGGTGCTAGGGATGCTGTCCCATCAGTACAGAATGTAGGCGAGATAGGATCACATAACATCTTTTAGTTATGTACTCACCATAACTTTAGATGTTTGGGATCCATCTCGCCTACATTCCCAATAACCCACCCTCCTTCCCCCTGCCTTGGAGATCAGAAGAGATCGGACGGTCCGAATTCTATTGTTTCATCTTGAAACATCTGGCAATGTTATATGAACAAGTTATGTGTGTGTGCATGAATGCGGACAAACAAGATCTGGGGGATTAGTGGTGGTGCATCCTGGGATAGAGAATAGCTCAGCCAATAAGAGGCTTCACTCTATAGCATAGTGTGCTGAGTCAGAGCCGAGGATCGGCTCCGAGCCCATCAGTACAGAATGTAGGCGAGATGGATCCCAAACATCTAAAGTTATGGTGAGTACATAACTAAAAGTTATACCTTTATTATCTCTTTCCAGTAAACCCATCAGTTCTTTGTTATATTCCTTCAGCAGCATTTTGAGTAACACCTTATCATCTTATAATTTGATATGTTATTAAAAACAGTGGTACACATTTGAATGCCGTCAGTGCTGTTTAACCTTTTTTTACCAATGCGTAAAGAGGTCTGATTTTAATTGGCTTGGAGGTGCTTCAAAGCAATCCATTCTTCTGTGCTTAAATTAAGAGGCTGTCTTAGCCTTCTGTATTTGCATAGAGGGTTAATGTCCTCATTGTAACTCAAGTTCCTTTAGCTTCATTTTACCTGTTGGGGCTAGCAAGGTGAGGGTTGGTTTTGAGTGGGTAACACTATGCTATAGTCCCTCTGAGGAGAGGTTCTGGTATGTGCCTTTTTTTTCAAGCCACTAACATGGCAGTCTTCCTCAGC